>NC_045973.1:45162423-45249868 GCF_010909765.2 Amblyraja radiata
ACTGGGCCTAATCATGCTGCAGTGGGTCCCACTTCCTAGAATCATTACCCATAAACCACTTTTGAGGTTTAGATTTATTATTGTCATGTATACTGAGGTACACCTGATCAGATCAGATAATACTAGACATAAATACAATCAAATCATGCTTAAGTACAATATTGTAGAACACAGAGAAAGATGTAGAGACCAGAATATAGTTCTCAGCATTGTAGCACAAAAGTTCCATAGACCAAAGTCCAATGTCTGGAATGGGGTAGAGGTGAATCAGGCAGTACCCTGGCTTATGGAACGGCCATTCAGTAGTTTGATAACAAATGGGAAGAAGCCGTTTCTGAGATAACAGAGGAGAAGCTGTTTCTGCCCACAATGCCTACTTTAACTGAAGGTGGACCTTTGTCGGTTGCAAAATCTTAAATTATCGTAGGTTTTTAAGATGAGAGTAAATAACTAAAATGAAAATAAATTGAAAAATAAAATTCATCGGCTGCATTTAAAAATAAATTAAACAAAATAACTTGAAAAACTTGCCTTTGACTTTGCTACCTAATTCACAGGCCCAAATTCCTCATTGAAATCAAACCTGGACCAGAACGGACCTGGCATTGGATTTGTGAGATAATTCCTCAGCACAAGGATGGAAAATTCCACACAGAGTATCGTGATGGAGTGTAATAATATATGGGATACCACCTGTCATTCAACAAATCCCATACTTCCAGAATTGAAATGGCACATGTAGTAGTCAGTGAAAAAATGTCGGAAAGAACTGCAGATGCTGGTTTAAATCGAAGGTAGACACAAAATGCTGGAGTAACTCAGCAGGACAGGCAGCATCTCTAGAGAGAAGGAATGGGTGGTGTTTCTGGTCGAGAACCTACTTCAGACTGGGATGCTAATCAAACAGATGAGTGTAGTCGTTCCAGCCGGGACTACCAGAAAAAAAAAAAAACAGGATGATGCGGCTTACTTCATCTCCTGGCAAGGGAGCTAATGGCACAAGATCACCAAATTTCTAATTATCACAATTAAATAGACAAGAAGTCACTGTAAACAGGATGTTGTTTGACATATATTTTAAGAATAACACTACATAAATATATGCAGTGGGGTTGGTACATTATAGGCAGCTGTGGGATCATTTTTTGATTCCTCTGATACAGAGCAATTCATTGGGCGTGTATTATTTTTCATCCACGAAACATCGTGAATGGGAATAAAAAGAACTGCAAACATTAGGACCAGGGTTTAATTCACTCAGACAGTCAATGGTTGTGTTGGCACTAAGAAAGCCAAAGACAGATGATTGCCAAAGAAAATGTTTCAATGCTATGGCCGGCTGTCAGCCAGAAATTTTAGGAGGTCAGGTAATGAATAAAACACTGTTCCCCCGCAGGGAACTAACGGCCAGTTAAAATGTTAAGATAGTGTGGCAGGCAGGAAACCTGAAGGTAAAGTCTGCTCATAACAATCACATATTTAAATAAGGTACCTGATGAATGTACCAAGATACCTGACAACAGGGAACAGGAGACAGCCATTTAATAAAGCCACGGTTATCTCTTGCTTCAAGACACCAAGAGTTTAATCAAATCACTCTTTAATCTTCTATATTCATAGAGTATAACCCAGGTTTAAGTCAACTCTTCTCATAGAGATTATCCTGGTATTACAATATTTTACAACAAACACATTCAACCCAAGGCACTGTGCCAAATTTCTCAGATGTTGCAATCAGTGCAACAATTAATTTTTCTTTTCATTCAGAAATCAGATGTCCTCTCTTTTTTTAAATACAACAACAAATGCAGTTTATTAAAAAAACATTTCAAGTGCTGTTTACATTCATAAGCTGGGTCAGCTTACAAACAGAAACATTCTGTACTAAACAGAGAAATTACAAATGCACAATGAATCTACAAACAGAATGGTTATAGATATGGGCTAGGCATTTAAAGGTTTTATTTGAGCTTTGAGATATAGCATGGAAACAGGCCCCTCAGCCCAAATAATCCATGCAGACCATTGATCACCTCTTCACAATGGTTCTATGTTATACCACTTTCTACACACTTGGGGGCAATTTACAGCAGCCAACATCTATAAACTTGCACATCTTTAGGAGGAAACTAGACCACCCAGCGAAAACCCAGTGGTCACAGGGAGAATGTACAAACACCAGACAGACAGCACCCGAGGTTAGGATTGAACCTGGGTCTCTGGCGCTGTGAAACAGCAGCTCTACCAGCTGCGCCACTGTGTCGGCTATGTGCGGACCAAAGCTCTGATGCGCGAGACAATTTAAATTCCTTTAATCAACAACTATAATGATGACCGCAACACCACCACTAAGATCTACATGTGACTCTAGGTCTTGAACAATATGGCTGATTCATCAGTCCTCCAAAACGGAATCAAAAGTGAATGGCTTGCTTCAAAATGTTACGTCCAAACAAAATTGTTAAACCAGATGGTCTACCCATATCAACTCTTGGACTGGAATTTGGACTTGGTTGAATCACTCCTTGTGAATTACTTTGAAATATAAGAAAATGCATTTATTCAAATCCTAAGGGGGAAAAAAGCAAAAATGCTGGAGGATCCCAGTGGGTCAGGCAGCATCTGTGGAGAGAATGGACAGTCGGCATTTCAGGCTGGGACTCTTTTTCAGGCTCTGTTTTTTGCTTGCGACTTAGTTCTCAGTAAGGACACAACTGGCGACTGGATCTGCACTGGCTTGTGGGAGAATCAAAATGATAAAATCACACACGCCCCCAGCATCATAATCTACCAAATTTTGCAGATGTCCTTGAAAGCACTGGTAGGAAATATTACGACACAATCCTTGAAGAGACAAGATTGCTTCTTCAACATCAAGGACGGGGCAATTGTGGTACAGATCAAGAACAGAGCCGGCAGCTGGGCATGAGAGCACTATCGACAATCAGTAGTAGTGGAAAGGTATTGTACCACTCAAGCCAGTGGCTTATGTATTGTCTTTCTGCTGACTGGATAAAAGCTTTTCACTGTACCTTAATACACGTGACAATAAATTAAACTGAAACTGTAGGGTAACAACCTTGATTCAAAGAATGCTTGACAACATGCCAGGACCAGATAAATCTAAAATAGAAAAGTGGTGACAACCTGATGAAGTTCCATAAGCACCATTCTCCACAGGGGTGCAAGCCCAGCATATGAATACCAAATACAACATTGAAGCATCTACAATCATCTCAACACCTTATCATTCACGACCATGCATGACCACACACTTTGCTACCCTGCATTCCACCTACCATCACTTTGCCGACTCTCCCAACCTGTCCAAGCACTCCCTGCTTCCTCTGCACTACCTGCCCCTCCACCCAACTTCGTATCATCCCCAAACTTGGCCACAAAGCCATCAATTCCATCATCCAAATCATTAATTTATAACATGAGAAGTAGCGGACCCAACACTGACCCCCCGCAGAACATGACTAGTCATCGGCAGCCAACCAGAAAAAGCCCCCTTTACTCCTCCACTCTTTGCCTTCTCCAATCTGAAGAAGGGCCTCGACCCAAAACGTCACCCATGCCTTCTATCCAGAGATGCTGCCTGTCCTGCTGAGTTACTCCAGCATTTTGGTCTATCTTTGGACGTAAACATAGATAGGCACTGTTCGGAGACCTGTATATAACTCCCATCATGGTTCTTTTAGCCATGGAGTTTCTTAATAATAATAAATTGAATTTATATAGCGCTTTTCAGGGACTCAAAGTCGCTTTACAAGGCAAGGCAAAAAAAACAAAAACAAATATAAAACAAACCAAAAAATGAGCAACAATTCAAGCACAGATGAAAAGGGAGGGGGACGTGGGGCTAAGGATAGGCAGAGGTGAAGAGATGGGTCTTGAGGCGGGACTGGAAGACGGTGAGGGATTCTTAACTCCACACACAAAGATTCAACATCTTCTGATCTTATGTGATCTCTTGCTAAGGGATCCACGATGCCATGGTTAGGTTGCTCATCCTTCCAACACCCCCCATACTCGTCTGAAAAGGGAGCAAGAAATCTCAGACCTGCTGGACAAACTCAAGGGCTGAGGCTCCTCTGACATTGCCTTTGGATCCCCCTACCTGCCTCACTTGCAGTCACATCCTCCTTCTCCTGACCACGGAACAAACTGGAGGAAGTTAATCTAACGGGTGTGACTGCCTCCAGAAACACAGCATCCAGCTAATTCTCCCTGTCTCTGATGTGCCGCAGGTCGTCAACTTTGAGCCAGAGTTCCTCAATCAACCAACACTAGGTGCCGGTGCGGTCACCAGGAACTGCCAAGGGGTTCACCAGCTTCATCATCATACAGCTGCAGCACATCACGTGATCCTGCATGCCTCTTTTATTTATTTCCAACAATTCCTATTTGCACTTCCCACCTTCTGCTGCTCTGCTCTGGGCCTGATATGGCAGCACTCTTTTTCTCAGTGCTTCTCAACAAAGCTTCTCAGGCCTTAAGTTGCACTTTTCCTCAACACGGCAGTTCGCCTCAATATGGCCGCTCAACTGTACATTGCTTTCCTTCTATTTGTACTCGGCCTTTTGCTCAACCAATCGGGACACCTGCATATCCCATCTTCTCAATCAAGTACACTCTAAACCAGCAAAAAACTCACATTGCACTTTTCCCACCAATTTTAAAATCATCTTCATCTCTTTCATCCTGAAACAATATGATACGATGGAACTTTATTTATCCCAGGAGGGAAATTGATCTGCCAACAGTCATAAAACACAAGATACATGAAACATTAAATTAAAGTGACGAGTGGATAGGATTGGGGCTGTGCAAAGGGTTGAGGGGGGGGGGGTGGAAGTCAGTCTACCCCATGACAGAAGGAGGCAGAGTTATCCTGTTTGATAGCCAAAGGGAAGAAGGATCTCCTGTGGCGTTCTGTCCTGCATCTTGGTGGAACCAGTCTGTTGCTGAAGGTGCTCCTCAGGTGTGTCATGGAGGGGGTGAGCTGTATTGTCCAGGATGCTCCGCAGTTTGAGGAACATCCTCCCCTCCAAGACCATCCCATGAATCCAACTCCACTCCCAGGACGAAGCCAGCCTTCCTGATGAGTTTGTTGATCCTGTTGGCGTCCGCGGCCTTCGCCCTGCTGCCCCAACACATGGCAGCGAAGAAGATGGCACTGGCTACCACCGATTGGTAGAACATCTGCAGCATTTTGCTACAGACGTTGAAGGAGAGGAGCCTTCTCTAAAAGTACAGCCGGCTCTGTCCCTTCTTGTACAGGGCCTCAGCGTTCCTGGACCAGTCCAGTTTACTGTCTAGGTACACTCCAAGGTATTTGTACTCCCTGGTAAGCTGCCCATCCACACCATTGATGGAGACAGGGGACAGCGGTGTTCCTCTCCTCCTAAAGTCCACCACTAACCCCTCAGTCTTGTCGGTGTTGAGGTGCAGGTGATTCAGCCCACACCACTCAACAAAGTCGTTGACTACACCTCCGTATTCAGCTTCCCTCCGCTCACTGATGCTGCCCACAATTGCAGAGTCATCTGAAACATCTGTAGGTGGCAGAAGTCTGAGTTAAATCTGGTCCGAGGTGTAGATGGTGAACAGGAAGGGAGAGAGGTCCGCATGGTTCCCAATGGATCTCCTGTGTTGCTCACTACCATGTCCGAGACACAGTTCTGTAGCCTGACATATTGTGGTTGTCGAGACAGGTAGTTGTGATCCAGGACACCAATGGAGCATCCACCCGCATCTTCGTCAGTTTGTTCCCCAGCAGTGCAGGCAACGGTATTAAAAACACTGGAGAAGTAAAAAAATATGATCCTCACAATGTTTGCCGGCTTATCCAGGTGAGCATAGGTACAAAGGAGTAGGTGGATGATGGCGGCCTCAACCCCCATTTTTGTTTGGTAAGAGAACTGCAGGGGGTCCAGGTAGGGTTTAACCAGGGGTCGCAGGTAAGTGAGCACCAGCCTCTCCAGGGACTTCATGATGTGGGAAGTCAGCGCCACTGGTCTGCTGTTATTGCAACAAACAAGAGCCAAAAAAATGTCCATTTCCAACACTGAGACTGTAATTGCCAGCCAATGATATTCAATTCCATCCAGCAAATCCCTCAACATCAACTTCACTGACAAGATACCAAGTGCTAGAATGTTGAAATATGAGAGATGACCAATGTCATGAATATTCTGCACAATTCCCAACATAAAAACTCAAATATTGTACATACAATGGTGCCCGGAAGCATCATGTTTTTGCAAAAGTTTTGCCTTTCACTTATATAAGACATGTTGAATTAATAATTAGAACACTGCAAACTGAAACCTCTAAACATAATGGACAAATTTATGCTTTGCAATAGTTCCAGTAGAAATTTTGTGAAAGAAATGAAAGAAAAAAAAAAGAATTGTTGTCTTCGACACCTTAAGAAGGATTCTCAACATAACTTGGACTTTAGTTTAGTTTTAGTTTTAGTGATGCAGCATGAAAACAGGACTTCGGCCCACTAAGTCCACGCTGACCCGGCCGACTTCTTTGACAAGATGTGAAAATAAGTAACTAGTTAAGAATTTGGTATACTTGGGGGGGGCGGGAAATAAAATCAAACTGTCACCCTGCTAAAGGAAGAATGTGATTAAACTGTATAGGATGCAGAAATGATTTCCAGAAGGTTAACTAGAGCCACGGATGAGTTATAAAGAGAGGCCAGAATGGCTGGGACATTTTTTCCCACTGGAGTACAGGAGGTTGAGGGGTGACGTTCAATATCTATACCAAATTGTGAGTGGCATATAAAAGGCAAATGTTCACTATCTTTTCCCAGAGCAGAGGAGCAAAGTGGATTGCATAGGATTATGGTGACAGTGGAGAAATTTAAGAGAGACCAGAGGGCAATTTCCACCCACAGAGGATGGTGCTTATGAGAAATAAGCTGCCCAAAGCTGTAGAGGTGGGTACAATAGCAATTTTTAAAAGACATTTGGACAGGTTTAGAGGGATATGCGCTATATGCAGGCAAAAGGGACTAGCTCTGCTATAAAACCTGGTCAGAATGAACAAGTTGGGCTGAAGGACCTATTCACATGCTGTACGACTCCATGATAGACACAAAATGCTCGCGTAACTCAGCGCTACTCCAGCATTTTGTGTCTATCTTCGGTGTAAACTGGCATCCGCAGTTCTTTCCTACACTGTATGACACTCAATCAAATGAGGATCCTGGCTGAAATGCCAAACTTGAATGAAGCCAGCTCACCTGATGACCATGGAGAGTGTAGAGCAACTTTCCCTCCAACAAATCAAGTATCTTTAACGTTGAATCATTGGATGCAGTGACGAGATAATTTCCAGTTGGATGAAATGAGAGGCAGTTTACCACAGCACTATGCACTGCAAAAAATAGAAACATTACCTAACAAATTCAACTAGCAATAGATATTCTACCATAGAAGACCCTAAACAATTTAGAATTAGTGAACTTTATTTAATGCCGTATTCCACTATCTGCTAAAAATCATATTCAGCCCAAAACATAGAAAACAAAATTAAAGTAACCTCCTGACGTGTGAAGGGTGGAGCCATCCTTCCAGACGAGTGAGCTTTAGGGTCTCATTTACCAAGCGTCATGAATTAGCAGGATTTAGTTTTGAAATCAATGCAAAATGATCAGCCCCGGTCTTCCTACAGAGTGGTTATTCACTCAAGCCACTATGACCAGCATAACTTGCTTCCAGCATCTTAATACTGGTAAAATGTCTCTCTTATGCCATACCAACATTTTTTTCCAAGCAATTATTTCTTCCTAATTAGCATTCGTACATGTGTAAAATGTTCATAGCAATAGTTAAGACACCATAACAGTTACGTGATTAAATATGCAATCCAGCAGTCTGGATTAACGATCTTGGGACCTAAATTCCAAATCTTCATACGGCAACCAATTCATTTAAATTCAACTAATTAATTAAATAAATGTCATTATTTCAGTTACCGCCTTTTTTACAATAAACTATGATGATATCATTAAAAAAACATCCAGTTAATTAATATTCTTTAGGGGAAGAAATCTTGTCGGGCTACATACAACTCCAGAAGCATATCAATGTGTGGTTGAGATGGCCGAACTAATCCCATAATTAAATCAAAAACACCATACAGCATTCATTCCATGGACTGCAATATTCATAGTGAGCTCTACCTCTCAAAGGCAAACAGCTTGCAATAAATTTCTAGCCTTGACAGCAATTCCCATATTCCATGAATAAATAACAATGATAAAAAAAATGTTATTAATACTAGATTCATATTCAGCCTGTGGGCAGAGTTTGTTCTTACGATTATCAAATACTTCCCACAAGAGAAGTCACTTCAACATTTGTATGGATCGCCAGAAAGTCAGATGATCACAAAACATGTTAAAAAATATCCATAAGGTGTGTACTCAAGAGTTATGTCGTGGAAGTAATCATGGAAGAATAATTTATAGAACTGAATAAGCAAATCTGTGTTGCAGTCCACATAACAGGTACTACAAACTCATTTTCGGCTCCCAAACCCTCTTTGTGATTTAAGGAAAATAGGTAACAGAAATTACTTTCATAAATTATCTCCAGCAGGATGCAGGTGACTATTATAAACCCATTTAAGGTACATTTTACCTCCTGCTGCCGAAGGCACATAACAGAAAATGCAATCTCCTTACCTCGATAATGTTGAAGAAGCTTATTCATACGAATATCCCAAAGTTTTACAGTATTGTCTGTTCCTGCTGCTGCGATACAGGTTCCATTGGGATGGAAATCTACATAGTTAACAAATCTTTGAGGGGAAGAAAGGGTCATTTTTAGTTGCTTCTTATAGAATAATAATAACATTACACTTTATTGTCATTGTAAATAAATACAACAAAATTTCAGGCGCCCGAGCGGAGCTCCAACGTACCAGATAAATAATAACGACAATGGGAACAACAAAAACGGCAAGAAAAACGGCAAGTTGTCAGAATGTGCAATATTTCTCAGTATAGTGTTGTGGCAGGGAAAAATATTGGCTACGGGGGTGTGTGTTCAGTGCAGAGTTTAGAGTGGTGATGGTAGAAACTGTTTGTTAATCTTGTGGTGTGTGATTTGATGGACCTCTAACGCTTTCCTGAGGGCAGAAGGGCAAAGAAGTGATGTGCGGAATGAGATGAGTCCTTTCGGATGCGTGATGCCTTCCGTAGGCAACGAGAGCTATAGATGTCTTCCAGGGCAGGCAGGTGTGTGTTGATGATCTTCTAGGCTGTGTAGATGACTCTCTGCAGAGCCTTCTTATCAGTCGCAGAACAGTTGCCGTACCATACCAGGATGCCATGTGTCAGGACACTCTCCATGGAGCAACGGTAGAATGACACCAGCAGCTGTTGTGGCAAGTTGACTTTCCTGAGTGATCTTAGGAAGTAAAGACATTGTTGTGCCTTCTTTACCAGGGAGTGCGTGTTAGTTGACCACCTGAGATCTGCTGAGATGTGGGTGCCCAGGAACCTGAAACTGGAGACTCTGTCCACTCTTTCTCTGTTTATGTGCAGTGGGGGATGGTCACCCTGCTTCTTCCTGAAGTCAATGATGAGCTCTTTTGTTTTCTTGGTATTGAGTGCTAAGTCATTCTCTGAGCACCAGCCTATTAACCTCTGTACCTCCTCCCTGTCAGCTGACTCATCGCCCTCAGTGATCAGCCCCGCCTAGTTGTGTCGTCTGCAAATTTAATGATGGTGTTTGTGCTGTGGGTCGGTATGCAGCCATAGGTATAGAGGGAGTAGAGGAGGGGGCTCAACACACAGCCTTGTGGAGCTCCTGGGCTGAGTGTCAGAGTGGGGGAGTGGTGGGGTCCCATCCTGACTGACTGCGGCCGGTCCGTTAGGAAGTCCCTAATCCATAGGCAGATGTTGTGTTCGAAGCCTAGGTTAGACAGCTTGGAGACCAGTCTACTGGGTATGATTGTGTTGAATGCAGAGCTGTAATCCACAAATAGCAGTCGTGCGTATGCTCCCCCTTGTTCTAGGTAGAGCAGTACAGTATGGAGGGCAGTGGCAATGGCGTCACCTGTTGATCGGTTTGCTCTGTACGCATATTGGTGTGGATCCAGGGTTGATGGGAGAGCGGCCTTGATGTGCTTAAGGACCAATCTCTCCAGGCACTTCATGATTATTGTCGTTAGTGCAACCGGCCTGCAGTCGTTGTGGCAGGTTATGGCTGTCTGCTTCGGAACTGTATTGTATTGTATTGTATTCAAATTTATTGTCATTGTCTCAATTAGAGACAACAAAATGAATTTCCCTTTACAGTCAGTATCATAAAAATAAATAAATAATAAATAATAAAACACATTAAAAATAAAATAGAATTTAAAAAAAAAGCACAAACACAGAAAGTCCACGACACAACATAACACAATGGCACCAAGGTGAGGAAGGCACCATAGTCCAGCCAGCCTCCCCTCCGATCTTCCCAGATGTTCACCCGTGGTCGGGGTCTTCCAAGCACCCGCAGTCGCCACCCCGGGTGGCCCGATGCTCAGACCTTCTCTCCGGGCTGATGGAATGCCGACGCCGAACCCCGACGGTGAAAATCCTCCTCAGCGGCCCGGACCACCCGATCAGCCGCCTCCCATCGGAGTCCGCAGCTCCCGAGTCCGCAGGCCGAGCCGGGCAGAATCGCAGGACCCCACGATGTTTGTCAGCGCCGCCCGCGTTGGGAGCTCCGCGAACCACAGCTCCAGGATGTCGGTGCCACAGGCCCAGCACTCCGGGCTCCAGACGGCGATCCCCGGTAAGGCATCGCCAGCCCCGCGATGTATCAGCGCTATCCCGCCGCTGCTGGAGCTCTGGTCGGTCCAGACAGGAAAGGCCGCACCAATCCAGTAGGTAGGCCGCTGGGGGGGGGGGGGGCGAGGATGCGACTCGAATAATAGTCGCGTCCTCTCCAGGAAGCGACTGAAGGACGGTATCCCCCTTACCGTACCCTCTTCCCCCACATTAAAACATTAAAAAAAACATAAAAAACACACTTCAACATAACAAAAAAAAACGAAAAAACAAAAAGATACCGGGCTGAAGGTGGAGGCAGCTGGCACCAGCGCCACCGAAAGGCACCTGGCACTATTTCTGATGTTTTTAGGCATGTGGGGACCATGCATTGTGCCAGGGATTGATTGGAAATTTTTGTAAATACGTCAGTTAACTCATCAGCACCGTCTCTGAGAACCTGTCCTGGGATTCCATCCGGACCGGCTGCCTTCCGTATGTTAACATTCCAGAGTGTGTGTGTGACATCAGCAGTCTGTATGATAAGTGTCTGGCTGTTGGGTGTTGGAGCTGGAGTAGTGGGCATGACAGTCTCTCTTCTCTCATGACAGCCAAAGAAGTGGTTGAGCTGTTCTGCCAGAGAGGCACTGTGGCTGGTGGATGAGTTGGTGTTGTTTTTGTAGTTGGTGATGTGCCGTATATCTTGCCATACGCGACCGGAGTCCGAGTTATTGAAGTGACTCTCAATCCTTCGCTTATAGGCTGCTTTGGCATTCCTGATACCCCTCTATAGAAAGCTGTAGTACTAAACTGTTTCTTCCATACATACATTGAGTAGCCTAGCAGAACCAATTTGCAACAATAGCATCATGATTGATCACAGTGCAAAAAATATTAGAAATTTAGCAGACTTGGAATTTTATAAAACAATGACCTTCTATATCCAGGTGGGATAGTCTAATTTCATCATCTACTGAATATGACACGGAGAACATGGCAAATTGCTGAATAATTGAGAATTAATGCTTTGGCGGAAAAGATACTGGGGATTGATTTGTTGAAAATATAGTTGTGAGGCAGAGCTCACTATTATTTATGCATAAAGTAAACAAGCTCCTTGTTTACTTTATGCATAACTAATATGCACTTATTACTCAATGAAATCTAAAATCATGGACATCTTAGTTAGAGATTGCAGCTGCGGGGGGGGGGGGGGGGGGAGAGAAAAAACAACATTCTTACCAGCCATTCAAAAACTGCCACTGAAGTTTTGACCTTAAATTCTTGAGGTCTAAATGATTTTATAAATGACAAGAGTAATTTCTACCCAACAACAGGGGCAGCACGGTGGTGCAGCTACTGCCTTACAGCGCCAGAGACCTGGGTTCGATCCCAACTACAGGTGCTTGTCTGTACGGAGTTTGTATGTTCTCCCCATGACCTGTGTGGGTTTTCTACGAGATCTTCAGTTTCCTCCCACACTCCAAAGACGTACAGTTTTTTAGGTTAATTGGCTTGGTATAAATGTAAATTGTCCCCAGTGTAGAATAGAATAGAATAGAATGCCTTTTATTGTCATTCAAACAGACAAGGTTTGAACGAAATTTCATTCCTAGTCATGACATTACAAAAAAAACCACGTCGAGGCGACTGGGGCTCACGATGTTAAAGCCCCCGGCGGGCAATGGTAAGTCCTGCAGCCGTTTTAAGCCGCGCCGGGCGATGTTAGGCCCCGCTCTAAGTCATTTCAACCCGCTATTCCGGCGGGAGGTTGCCATTGCCGAAGCTCCGAAACGCGATCTCCCACCAGGGTCCTGCGAGCTCCCGATGTTCCTGTCCACCGGGCCTGCGGCCGGAGCCTCCAAAGTCGGGTTGCTGCCGTGCGTCACCACAGCTCTCCCCGCTCCGAAGTCGGCCAGCTCTGCGACTGGAGCCCTCAGGTTGGACCAGGTTGGAGGCCGCCGCCGGCTCCACGATGTTAGGCCCAACGACACTGGAGACCCGACAGGGAAAAAGTCGGGTCCCCGTACAGGGAAGAGATTAAACGGTTTCCCCCCCCCATATACACAGCTAAACAATAATTAAAATTAGAACCAAAACATACATCTAATGAGACAAAAATTTAAAAAAAGACAGACGGACTGCAGTCGAGCTGCTACCGTTAGGCGCCACCACTTCGCACACTTAGTGTGTGTAGGATAGTGTGAATGTGCGGGGATCGCTGGCTGGTGCGGACTCGGTGTGTCAATGGGCCTGTTTCTGCACTGTATGTCTAAATTAAACTAAACCTCTGCGCCACTAAAAACATGCCTAATTATTGTTAAAGATTAGTTATTTTCCTCACTTCCTTATTCTAATCTTTCTTTTATTCTATTTTACTTTCTGCACTGAAATAGTTTTAAGAAAATCTGGTTTAACGTCTGGAGTACCACAACAAATAACACGTTGGTCACGGAAATATTTGACACAATAGAATATACAGAAGGTTCCGAACACCAGACTCCTCCCTTTCCTTCTGTTGAAGCTCAAAAACCTTTAACCATATAACCATATAACAATTACAGCACGGAAACAGGCCATCTCGACCCTTCTAGTCCGTGCCGAACACGTATTCTCCCCTAGTCCCATATACCTGCGCTCAGACCATAACCCTCCATTCTCTTCCCGTCCATATAACTATCCAATTTATTTTTAAATGATAAAAACGAACCTGCCTCCACCACCTTCACTGGAAGCTCATTCCACACAGCCACCACTCTCTGAGTAAAGAAGTTCCCCCTCATGTTACCCCTAAACTTCAGTCCCTTAATTCTCAAGTCATGTCCCCTTGTTTGAATCTTCCCTACTCTCAGTGGGAAAAGCTTATCCACGTCAACTCTGTCTATCCCTCTCATCATTTTAAAGACCTCTATCAAGTCCCCCCTTAACCTTCTGCGCTCCAAAGAATAAAGCCCTAACTTGTTCAACCTTTCTCTGTAACTTAGTTGCTGAAACCCAGGCAACATTCTAGTAAATCTCCTCTGTACGCTCTCTATTTTGTTGACATTTATCAGTTCACAACTGCACACAAAGGTCAGGAACTTGGTATGCAGGAAAATCATGAGTCCAAATATCTATCATTTCTTTCCAATGCACAAGGTGACAATGCAAGCAGTGCAATTTGCCTACATTCAACTTTTGATACACTAGATATTTATTAATCAAAAAGTGCTCACCCTCCATGTTCATAAAATGAATATATACATTCCCTAGTTGCTTTGTCCCAAATTTTAATAGTTTTATCATCACTGGCAGAAACAATGAGTCGCCCATCAGGAGAAAACCTAAAATTTAAATTTTAAAATGTTAACCTCTTACATTACAAATTATTTTATTAAAAGTAACAAAAGAGTAAATCATAGAAAAATTACAAAATGAAAAATCCCACATTATTGAAATTTCAAAACATGCAAGTTTTACTAAAGCAAAAAAAAAAATCAGATAATCTCTTCCTCAGTCTATATCAGTACAAACAGTTTTACAATTTTATTATAAATCTACTTTGATTACATGCAATCATAGAGGGACTATTGTAAATTTCAAAGTACATGCAATATCACACCTCCCACCATTTCCACCTCTTTCCTTTTATAGGTTAATTGCTAACATTAAAGTTCTTACTTGGCACAACGGACCCAATTTATATGCTGGCTCAGAGAAAAAAGAAACTTCTGACGATGAACCGTCCAAACTTTAATCGTTTTGTCATCAGAAGCAGTAACTAGCAATTGTCCATCTCTGGAGAACTGAACACTTCGTATGGTCCCTGTATGAGCTTTTAATACTGTTGACTCGCCTTTCCTAATAAGGAACGGGACAAGGAAAAACTTAGTCAATCCATAAAATACAGTACTACACAGAAAATCACAGACCACATGTAGAACAATAGACTACATTAATTTCTCTGAACAAAAGGACACTTCCAACCTTACCCAAGTTCCCAATATTATGCAAGAAAGAATTAATTCATTAGAGAGGAGGTAGGAACTAAAGAGACCAAGAGAAAGGAATGCAGAAAGGTGAAAGATAACTGCATGCATTTTAATACAAGGCAAATTTCAACAGGCTTGTTAAATTCATGTTTCCAGCTTTTTTTTTTAATGCAGTCCATTAATATATTAATCAATATGTCATAGAGGTTGCCATTCTGAGGCATAATTACATGATTGGCACATCCTCTCTGATGGCAAGATGGTGCCCAACCTAGCAACAATTTGTATGCTAGCCACATAAGAACATCTACAATTATTAATTAACATCCATGAGAACTAAGTCACAAGAAGCACTTTTCCACACTTTGCCATAGATCTGCAACTTCCTTCCACTCCATTCATCTATACATAGACTTTAGCAGTGCATCAGGATACTTTTGTTGAATTTTAATGAAAGCATCCAAGGCAAATGTGAAGTTTATTTTCCAAAAATGGAATATGTCTGTAGATTAGAACCTACATATGGTTCAACACGAACACAAAAATTATATTGCCCAATGCAAAAACCTTTAACCTGCTGGTTCAACCATGACACAAAAGTTGTCATGTGTTGGTGTTGGATCTGAATATGGTGTCCTTGGAGTCAATACGAGGGATGGATGAAGAGAGGCACATTGCATAATCAGCATTTTTGACCATGTTTGTTTTCTTCTCCTGCTTCAACTATCAATAATTTAAAGGTGATTTATTTCTGTTGGTCAACTGGTTTTAAAATAAGGTATAAATTATAGTAGTGCAGATATCCTCCCCCCCAACCCCAGATGATTATAATGTTGGTAAAATACCCCATAAGAATGAGGATTAAGAAACACAAAAATGGGCCAAAGCTTGATAAATAGGAATCAATCAAATTGAGCTTGGATTGTTTTGTTTTCTCTGGAGCATCGAAGATTGAGAGGAAACCTGATGCAACCATACAAAATGATGAGAGACACAGAAAGGGTAGCTTGTCAGACCATTTTTCGCCATGGTGGAAATGTCAAACAGCAGAGGGCATAGCGTTATGGTCAAAGGGGGATAGGTTTTTAAAGAGATATGCGGGGCAAGTTTCTTTGTATACGCAGAAAATGTTGTGTGCCTAGAACATGCCGCCAGGTGTGATCAGAGAGTCATACAGCGTAGAAAGAAGCCTTTTGGCCCAACTTCCCCACATCGACCAACATCCCCCACCCTTTGCAGCTTGACAACATCCTTCCTATAACATGGCGACCAAAACTGAACACAATACTCTAAATGTGGCCTCACCAATATCTTACACATCTATATACTAACTTCCCAACTTCTATACTCAATACTGACTGATGTTGACCACCCCATCTATCTGTGATGCCCCATCAAGGAATTATGCACCTGCACTCCTAGATCCCTCTGCTCTACAGCACTCTCCAGACCCTGACCATTCACCGTGTACGTCCTGCACTTGTTAGACTTCCCAAAATGCAACACCTCACATTTCTCTGTATTAAATGGTATCAACCATTCCTCAGCCCACCTGCCCAACCGATCAAGATCCTGCTGCAATTTCTGACAACCATCTTTGTTATCTACCATACCATTCATTTTAGTGTCATTTGCAAACCTGCTAATCATGCCTTGTATGTTCTCATCCAAATCATTAATATAGATGACAAACAGTAATGTGCCCAGCACACCTCTTATCACAGGCCTCCAGTCTGAAAAACAACTGTCCACCATCACCCTCTGCTTCCTTCCATGAAGCCACTATTCTATCCATTCAGTTATCTCTCGGTGGATCCCATGCGATCTAACCTTCAAGAGAAACCTACCATGTGGAACCTTGTCAAATGCCTTGCTGATATCCATATATACACAAAGTCTGCAACTCTGCCCTCAACAACCTTTTTGGTCTCGTCTTCAAAAAACTCAGATTCGTGAGACATGATCTCCCACGTACAAAACCATGCTGACTACCTCTAATCAGCCCTTGTCCATCCAAATGCATGTATATCTTATCCCTCAGAACACTCTCTAGTAACTTTCCGACCACAGATATTAGGCTCACTAGCATGTAGTTCCCAAGCATTTCTCTGCAGCCCTTCTTAAATAGACGCACAAAATATGCCACCCTCCAGTCTTCTGGCACCTCACTTGTATTTAATGATGGCTCGTAAATCTCAGCCAGGGCACCTGCAATTTCCTCTAGTTCCCACAGTATCCTCGGATATATAAAGGAGATTAGTTTAACTTGGTATCATGTTCAACACAGACATTGTGGGCTGAAGGGCCTGGTCTTGTGTTGTATTTTTAGATGTTCAATGTAAGCAAGTCTTGCATAATAATTGTATCGGAGTTCTTCCTGTAAATGACAGGAATTCTGTGAATGTAATATAATTGGATTTCACCAGTCGGTATGGTGTAAATATGTTGAATTAGAGTCAAGCAGGAAAAACAAATTGGATATCAGTGAAACTACATTGAAATGGCAAGAGGTGCCCAGCAGTGTACCACAGGTCCAGTTCAGGCAATGCATATTTAAATAACTTGGAGCTGGACACCAAAACAGATCAGCGTAATTGTGTGGATGACAGGAAAATAATAAACCACAAACGAAACACCAATGGGATTTGAATAGGTCCAAGTTGTGTTGATGAGAGGCAAATGGCATGTAATGTGAACAAATACAAGGTAATGAGACCAAGGAAGCATGAACAATGAGAATGTGAACTAAATGGTTCCAGAGGGACATAGCTCACAAAAACAGTACAGTGTGTGCAGTAGTAAGAATAGCTAACTAGATCCTGGCACAGGTAATGCCAAGAACTATCCCCATTGTGAGTTTTTTATAGCTCAATCATTGCTAGAACAGCGAATATACTTGTGGTTGCTACAGCAAAGATATCTCGGCATCTGATCATGCAGAGAAAGGGTTGAAATAGCTCATTAAGAATACTTATTACTATAACAAAATTTATAGTAACAACATATAACAGTCCATCACACAAACCAGCCTGCCACATTAACACCATCTACATTTTATGCTGTCTCAGGAAAGCCTACATTATCAAGGACCATTTTCACCCAGTTTATTACTTCCTCTCTCCTCTGCCAGGACCAATAGATAACTGCCATATTGAATGTCCAAAAAAACATTTATCCTCCTCTGCCAAAAATATATATAAACCACAAGTTCATATAAACTAAACTTGACTATTACTCAAATCGTTTCTGCAAAATCAGAGCAGTAAAACATTGGTTTGAAGGTAGGAAATAGAGATTGGTGGTTGAGGCTCATGTTTCACATTGAAGGCCTTGTAACATGTGTTGTGCCACAGAGATCAGTGCTGGATCCACGGTTGTTTATGTTCACGATTTGGATGAGAATGTAAGTGGCATGACAAATTTACAAATGTCACTATTGCAGATGACAGAGTTGCTGGTATAATGGATAAAGATGGCAAATTAGGATTACAACAGGTACTAGCTAGAAGATTGATGACCTGTGCATATGCAAAAAAGTTTAAAAAACATAAATTAACAAAACTGACCACTTAAGTAATTTGGATAAAAATGTAGGTGATCTGATTAGCAAGATGACACTAAATGTTAATTGTAGATTGTGAGGTTCTCAAATAATTATTCAGAAAGTAGATTAGAGAACTGTAGCTGAAGTTTGATCTGGAGAAGTGTGAAGTGGTGCATTTTGGGAGCAAGAGAAAAGTATGCAAAACTTTTACGAGCACTGATATACAAAGTGATGTTGGGGTGCAAGTCTACAACTCCCTGAAGACAGCACTGCAAGTAGTATTGAATGGTAAAGAAGACAAATGGCCTGCTTTCCTTCATTGGTCAGGGCATTGAGTATAAAAGTAGACATGGTGTGTTGCATCTGTATAAAACTTTGGTTACATTATATTTGGATACTGTGCACAGTTCTGGTCATCATACCAAAGGAAGGTTATGGAGCCTTCAGAGAGAATGCATGGTAGATTCACCAGATCTTGTCTGGGAAGGCAGCTATTCAATATAAGGAGAAATTGGACAAATGTGGATTGTCCAACTTGAGCAGAGGAGTCTGAAGGATGAACTGATAAAACCATATAAAATTATGATAGCCATAGATATGGAAGATAGATTCTTTCTCCCTGGAATAAAAATTGCAATTACTAAATGGCATAGTTTTAAAGTGAGAGGGAGAATGGTTAAAGGTGAATTTCAAGGAAAGATTTGTTTTTAAACAGAAGGAGGACAGTGCCTAGAGCTTGCTGCCAGGAGAAATGGTAGAAGCAGATGCAATAGCAACACTTAGAAAACATTAGATAGGCAAGATTGTGGGCCAAAGATCCTGGGGTTTTTTTTGTTCTAGTTGTATAAAAAAATCTAAAATCCCCTTTTCATAGAAACATAGAAAATAGGTGCAGGAGTAGGCCATTCGGCCCTTCGAGCCTGCACTGCCATTCGATATGATCATGGCTGATCATCCAACTCAGTATCCTGTACCTGCCTTCTCTCCATACCCCCTGATACCTTTAGCCACAAGGGCCACATCTAACTCCCTCTTAAATATAGCCAATTAACTGGCCTCAACTACCTTCTGTGGCAGAGAATTCCACAGATTCACCACTCTCTTTGTAATTCCATTCATCTTATTCCTATAGTCCAAAGTAGAATCAATGGTTCTGCACACTGAACTAAACATGTATAGAAGCCCTGACCAGGTTGCAACTTAAAATGACAAATGGCAACAGTGTCATCCGGAAATACTGTAAACATCCAGCCCAAAGTGTTTAATACTATTGTTCATTTTTGGCATTGTATTAAAAGGATTCTAAGTAAAATGGCATTTATTTTTGATTACTGTTGGAGAAGCACATCACACACCTGAAAAAATATGACATTCCCGCATTTTTAATTGAAGAGCACAACCTCAAGGCCTGTATGTGAAAACAATGCATTAAGCCTATGCTGCTAAATATAGTTACCACCTCTCTTTATCACCAACCATCATTGTTACGTTTATTTTGTGATTTTTATTTGAACACTCAGTGTTGCCCAGCAACAACCTAGAAGTACTTTCAGACCTTTACATTTAATCATCAGTTCTCTTGGTCATGAACCTTTCTATAAATGGATTGAGGAGATTTTATTCAGAAGATGTTAAGATATTATTGTGATTTTCAAATGAACCAGAGTAAGTGAGCACCAAATTTCTTCAATATATTAACAACAATTTTGCTTTTAAATCAAGTATGTTCATATTATTTCATAACCAAAATTCATAATGATTTTCTGCAATTCATAGGAATTAAAAAGGCAGATCATTCTCAATATGTGTACAAAACACTTTATAACCAATCTGCTGTTTTCAATGTACAATTTGCTAATATGTTTAGCAAGACTCACCAAGCATACACATTTCCAAGCAACATCAATAACAATAATTTTGAGGACATAAACTCTGATTACTTTCCATTTGGCTCGTTGGTTTCTAATTACTAACAGTAGCCATTCATGAGGGGGTTTTGTTCACATCACCTTCAAGCCATTACTGTTCAGCGACTGAAACAACAGAGGGAGAACAAGGAGAGATGGGAATGACAGAACTCCTGTCGAAGAGAGGGGAGAACTTCTCCAAAGTGGGCATGCTTTGAAGATAATTTGCAGTGGGCTAGTGGTACGAGACCCAAGTCTTGGAATCTAGAGCAAAAATGCAACATCTGTGGAGACAAGGAATGGTCATCATTTCAGATCGAAACCTTACACCAGTCCTAAAGATTGCCATATTTAAAATAATCTGGTTCACTAACGACATGAAGGATGAAAAATCTGCCACCCTCAACACGTTTGATCTAGATGCCATCCCAAATATGCAACATATGATTGCTTCTTAACCAGACTCGAAATCCCCACTCAGATCATCACAATTGCTATTTTCAACCAGAAAAGTGATAAAACCAGAATGATCAATTGGCATTGTTCTATAGACCAAATCCAGGCACAGAAAAAGCACTCTCCTGCTAGCATTACAATTAATATGCCAGGGGTACAATCTTGTTACAATGTGGAGTGCAGAAAGATATGCAGGAAGCAGCCCAGATAAGCATTAAAGTGAGATTACAACCTAGAGATCTTGCAGCAAAGCATGCAATAAACAAAGCCAAGTAATCCCACAATCAACAGATCTAATCAGTTTTGCAATCCTGGCATATCTGGTTACAACAGCTCCAGTCCAGGGGTAAAGAGCTAACAGGAGGAGGCAACTCCAAAAGCATCTGCACCATCAACTGTGGCAGGATTCAGCATGCAAGTATTAAACACAAAGATGAAGCAGGAGCAGAGGTGTGGTATTTCAGATTCCTCCCAAGACCACCACCAAAAACACCAATCTTCAAACAATGTATTTATTTTATTTATTTTATTCTTTATTTCGAACAGAATAAAAGAATAAAAAGCAAGTGTGAAACAGCATACAAAAAACAAAAAAAAAACAAGAATATTTATAAAGTGCCATAAAGAATATTTATAAATAAATGAAATCGTATGTGTCCGAAAAAGAGCAGGAAGAAGCCAAAGCTTATTAATTCCCACCCCTTATTCAACTGCTTATAATTATCTTATACATATTTAGCAGCTATATGTACACTATATGTACACCAGCAGCTATATGTACACCAAATTATTTACATTTATACACTAATCAAATATTTACAAAGCCATACAAAAAAAAAGAGAGAAAAAGAAGAAAAAAAAGAAATAACCCTCATATATCATACAGTATCTCTTAGTCATATATACAACCCATCACCTATAATCACCCTTCCCAATATAATCAGTATAACAAATATCCCACTCACAATCACCAATCCTCATCCCAATATCCTTTTAAAAAAGTGTTTTTGTACATCTTTTTAAACTGAATTATGTTTGTGCTAAGTTTTATCTCCTGTTCCAGACCATTCCACAAATTCACCCCACAGATTGCTATGCACATACTTTTAAGAGTTGTTCTGACATTGAATTTTTTTAAATTAAGTTCCCCTCTCAAATTATACCCACCCTGTCTTTCCATAAACAGTGTTTGTATATTTCGATCGATTCACTCGATTCAACATCAGGAAACAGGTATGAGTATTGGATCAAGCTAACTTTAGAAAACATAACAAAACACCCCAGCTGTAACACTGTAAATAATCATCCTTCTATCCAAGCAATTTCAGTACGATTACCAAGCAAAGTGGAAAATTGCCCAGAAATGTCCTATCTCACAAAAATAGGTCAAATCCAGCTAATACCCATCCTATCAATCTACTTTCAATTAGCAGCAAATCATTGGGTGTCATGATAATCAAATCACATAACGCTTACACAATCGTGACAGATTTATCTGGAATGAGACACCAAGGAATCTTGTCAAAACTAAAATCAGTAGACAAAAAGGAGAAAACACTCCCAATGATAGGGTCTCATCCTGTACAAACTAAGAACAGTTTTGGACATTAATTATAAATGGTGAATTCAACATCTATGGCAGAAAAAATATTGGAACATTTCTGAGGCACAGGATTGGTCTGCACTTAGAGACCAAAATTAATCAAGGGGAGCCAGTGTGCCTCCAAATGGCAATCCCATTAGGCTCATTTAGGTGTATTTTTCAGATCTAACTAAATGTGTTGAAAGGATAATGTGGTTGGTGCAGTCTACATTAACTTCAGGAAGGCCCACGACAAGATCACAAATGAGTAACTGGTCCAAAAGCTAAGAGCCGTCGGGATCCAGAGCAATTTGACAAATTGGATCTGAAATCAACGCCCCACCATCCAGATGATCACCTTCGTGAAGGCCGGAGTCCAGCTGCCAAGAACCACAGCAGCCAGGAATCAGTCAGGAATCCTGGCGACTGCGCAGGACTGGCAGCTTTCCGTAGACCTGGTGAAACAGCTGAAGTTCCCACAGCACATTGCCACGACCACCCTGAGGCCAGATATCCTCCTGGTCTCAGAGGCGACCAAAAACATTGTCTTGTTGGAACTGACAGTGCCGTGGGAGGACCGTCTGGAGGAGGCCCACGAGAGGAAGATGGCCAAGTATGAAGAGCTGGTCATAGACTGCCGTAAGCAGGGCTGGAAGGCAAGGTGTATGCCCATCGAGGTTGGCTGCAGAGGTTTTGCAGGGCAATCGCTCTACAAAGCCTTGAATGCACTGGGCATCAACGGAGTGGCAAGGAGAAGGGCCATCAAGAACACCACAGAGGCAGCGGAGAAGGCATCAAGATGGCTCTGGATCAGGAGAGGAGGTCCATGGGGAGGAGCGAATGCCACCTGAACACAAGTCGTGGTCTGATCAACCACGGCTGGGTCGCCTGTGTGAGGGTGTCTGATGTTGAAAGACCCGAAACACCCAATGACCCTAGGTTACATCACTGATGATGTGTTCAGGAGCATCTATCAATGTATTTGTATCAATCACTGTGCTGGTGAAACCAAAGGCGACCAGGAATAGACTGGTTGACAACCAAGAATAGGGTGGTGACGACTGGAGAGACAGTGGACAGCTCGGAAAGACGGCAACCGGGGCGGGGCGGGTTGGCAGCCCAAACCGCATCCTCTGAGAGGAGGAGACCCAAATCACGCTACAGAAAAACACATGGAAAAATAACCCCAGAGGTGCCCGAGAGGGGGGGAGGATGAGCACCTCAATTGGACGGATCAAAGGTTAACGACTAATGGCAATGGACAACCGACTATGAGTATCAAATGCAGATGTGGTAAGGTTTGCAAGAACAGCCGAGGCCTGAAGATTCACCAGACCCGGATGAAGTGTTTGGAGGGACAGGGAGTGTCACAACGCACAAGTATTTTACCTGGTGAGACGCAGGAGGAGCCGGGCCCGGAATCACCCCATAGAGCCCGAAGCCTCCAAGTGGCGCAACTAGTCCCTCGGGACAGTTCTCCGGAGAAGGTTCGAGTCAAATGGCCTCAGGCCTGCAAGATGGCAGTCTGGCATCAGTTCAACGAGGACATCGACAAGGTGCTAGAAGCAACTGCGAAGGGAGACGTGGACCGAAGGCTGCGGACGATGACGACAATCATCATCAGCTTAGCTGTGGAAAGGTTTGGAGCAGTGGAGAAGAAGCCGGCCAGAACACCTTTCACCATGAACCAACGAGCAACGAAGATCCACAAGATCCGGCAGGAGCTGAAGTCCCTCAAGAAGCAGTATAAAGAGGCCAGGGAAGAGCAACGTCCCCCCTTGGCTGAGCTGCGAACCATCCTGAGGAAGAAGCTGATGCCCCTCCGTAGAGCTGAGTGGCACCGAAGACGCCGGAAGGAAAGAGCCAGGAAGCGAGCATCCTTCATAGCCAACCCCTTCGGCTTCACCAAACAACTAATCGGGCAGAAGCGCAGTGGGAGTTTGGCTTGCTCTAAGGAGGAGATCGACCGGCACATCCAGACGACCTACAGTGACCCCGTCAGGCAGCAGGAGCTGGGCCAGTGCAACATCCTGATAAATCCACCTCCACCCATCAAGGAGTTTGATAGTAAAGAGCCACTCCTGAAAGAGGTCCAGGACGTTGTGAAGAGAGCAAGAGCTGGCTCAGCCCCTGGCCCGAGCGGAGTCCCCTACAGGGTCTACAAAAACTGCCCCTTGTTACTGAAACGGCTGTGGAAGATCCTGAAAGTCATCTGGAGGAGAGGAAAAGTGGCGCAGCAGTGGCGATTCGCTGAAGGAGTCTGGATCCCAAAGGAGGAAGATTCCAAGACGATCGATCAGTTCAGATCATCTCCTTGCTAAGCGTTGAAGGCAAGATCTTCTTCAGCATAGTGGCGAGGCGGCTGACCAACTTCCTCTCCAGCAATGGCTACATCGACAGCTCAGTGCACAAGGGAGGCTTGTCTGGAGTGCCGGGGTGTCTAGAACACACGGGAGTGGTGACCCAGCTCATCAGAGAAGCCAGGGAGAACAAGGGAGACCTGACAGTACTCTGGCTTGACCTGGCCAACGCCTACGGCTCCATCCCGCACAAGCTGATCCAGACAGTCAAGGCCAAGCATCATGTGCAGGGCCAAGTGGCAGATCTCATCCTGGACTATTACAACCAGTTCAGCATGAGAGTCTCATCAGGGTCAGTAACATCAGAGTGGCACAGACTAGAGGTTGGGATCATCACAGGCTGTACCATCTCTGTGATCCTTGTTGCCTTGGCGATGAACATGATCATCAAGTCTGCTGAGCCAGAGTGCCGGGGCCCACGGACCAAGTCAGGAATGCGCCAACCACCAATCAGAGCCTTCATGGACGACCTGACTGTCACCACTGAGTCAGTGCCAGGAAGCAGGTGGATCCTGCAGGGGTTGGAGAAACTGATTGGATGGGCAAGGATGAGGTTTAAGCCAGGAAAATCAAGGTCACTGGTGCTGAAGAAGGGCAAAGTCATGGACAGGTTCTGCTTCAGCATCGAAGGGTCACCAATCCCAAATGTCTCCAAAAAGCCAGTGAAGAGTCTTGGCAAGGTGTTTAACAGCAGCCTGAAGGATACAGCATCTGTCCAGGCAACCTGCAGGAGCTGGAGAGCTGGTCGAGAGCAGTGGACCAGTCGGGGCTTCCCGGCAAGTTCAAGGCATGGATTTACCATCATGGTATCCTGCCAAGGATACTCTGGCCACTGCTTGTCTACGAAGTCCCAATATCCATCGTAGAAAGATTGGAGAGGAAAGTCAGCAGCTTTCTCAGAAGGTGGCTGGGACTGCCCAGGAGCCTTAGCAGCATCGCCCTTTACGGAAATAACACCAAGCTCCAGCTGCCCCTGAAGTCCCTGGAGGAGGAGTTCAAGGTGACTCGGGCCAGAGAGGTGATGCTCTACAGGGACTCCAGCGACCCCAAGGTGGCTCAAGCAGGGGTGGAGGTGAAAACTGGGAGGAAGTGGAGAGCCGGTGAAGCCGTGTTGCAAGCATAGTCCCGGATACGCCACAGAGTCCTGGTGGGAACAGTGACTCGGGGAAGAGCAGGCCTGGGAATCTTCCCATCTCCCCAGTTTGACAAGGCCAAGGGGAAGGAGAGGCGCAGGCTGGTCCAGGAGGAAGTGAGGGCAGTGGTGGAGGAGAAGAGGTGTACCAGAGCAGTTGGATTGAGGCAGCAGGGAGCCTGGACAAGGTGGGAGCAGGCCATGGACCGAAAAGTCACATGGACTGAGCTCTGGCAGGCTGAACCACAGCGCATCAAGTTCCTGGTCCAGGCAGTGTATGATGTCCTGCCCAGCCCATCGAACCTCTTAATCTGGGGCAAAGCGGAATCTCCAGATTACCCGCAATGCTCAGGCAAGGGGACGTTGGAACACATCCTGAGCTGTTGCCCAAAGTCTCTTGGGCAGGGCCGGTCCACATGGCGTCACGACCAGGTTCTCAAACCCATTGCAGAAGCCATCAGCATGGGAATCAGCAGCTGCAGACGAGAACGCCCCACCACCCAGATGATCACCTTCGTGAAGGCCGGAGTGCAGCTGCCAAGAACACAGCAGCCAGGAATCAGTCAGGAATCCTGGCGACTGCGCAGGACTGGCAGCTTTCCGTAGACCTGGTGAAACAGCTGAAGTTCCCACAGCACATTGCCACGACCACCCTGAGGCCAGATATCCTCCTGGTCTCAGAGGCGACCAAAAACATCGTCTTGTTGGAACTGACAGTGCCGTGGGAGGACCGAGGCAGGTTCGTTGGTATCATTTAAGAATAAATTGGATAGGCATATGGATGAGAAGGGAATGGAGGGTTATGGTATGAGTGCAGGCAGGTGGGACTAAGGGAAAAAAAAATTGTTCGGCGCGGACTTGTAGGGCCGAGATGGCCTGTTTCCGTGCTGTAATTGTTATATGGTTATATGATCTGGAGGAGGCCCACGAGAGGAAGATGGCCAAGTATGAAGAGCTGGTCATAGACTGCCGTTAACAGGGCTGGAAGGCAAGGTGTATGCCCATCGAGGTTGGCTGCAGAAGATTTGCAGGGCAATCGCTCTACAAAGCCTTGAATGCACAGGGCATCAACGGAGTGGCAAGGAGAAGGGCCATCAAGAACACCACAGAGACAGCGGAGAAGGCATCAAGATGGATCTGGATCAGGAGAGGAGGTCCATGGGGAGGAGCGAATGCCACCTGAACACAAGTCATGGTCTGATCAACCACGGCTGGGTCGCCTGGGTGAGTGTGTCTGATGTTGAAAGACCCGAAACACCCAATGACCCTAGGTTACATCACTGATGATGTGTTCAGGAGCATCTATCGATGTATTTGTATCAATGGTGGAAAGATGCAGACGTCAAGAATTGTTTTGTGATTGGAACGTTGGGACCAGATTAAAGTGCAGGGAACGGAACTGAGATTTTGGCTGTTTGGTATATTATCTGGATATGAATGGAGGAGGTATGATTAATGTGTTCCCAGATGACATTACAAAAATGCTGTTAATAATGATGAAAGTGGTCTTCAGCTACAGAAGGATACTGATGAGTGAGTTAAATGGGAAGAGGAATGGTCGATGAAATGTAATCTTAAAAATGTGAGGTCAGGCATTTTAGGAGGACTAATAAGTCTGGAAAATGCACAAGGATTGGAAGGTTCTTTGGGAGTACTAAGGAGCAGAGCAACCTTGAAAGGCAATATCATAGGCAGACAAGGTAGTGTTTAAGAAGACAAACAGAATTCTCTCCTTCATTTGCTGGGACAGAACACAATAGAGAAATTACAAATATCTAAAATATTAGTAAGGTGACATCTTGGGTACTATGTGGCATTCTGGTTACCACAGAACAGCAAGGGCATGATTGAAGAGGGTCCAGAGTGCATTTGCCAGAGTGTTGCCTGGTGTGGAGCATTTCAGCTACAAGACTGTTTTTTTCCGAATGGAAGAGAGTTTTCCAGGGGCTGGAGAGGCACCCAATGAGCGTATAAAAACTATGAGGAGTATATATATATATATATAGGATAATGAGAAAATTAGAACAGGGTGATGAGAAAATGACACCACCTACAGGTTCCTCCCCAAGTCACACACCAGTCCAACTTGGAAATGTAGTGCTGTTACTTCATTTTTGCTGGATCGATATCCCAGAACTAAGCAACAGCATTATAGGAGTACTTTCACCAGAAAATATGAAACAAAGTGGCTCACCACCACCTTCAGAAGAGCAATAAATAAAGCTCTTGCTAGCAATGCTCGCACCCCAAATCATAAATTAAAAATAGTATTGCACAAAATAGTATTGGACATTTTGACTTCAATTAAACAGAATTTTGGAGGAAAAAAAAGAGTATAATATATAACAGCTACTATAGTGCACATTTAGCCAATGCGACTGAGTTTAAATGGCTAACCTTTCAATTTTTAATAGAGCAGTGGCAACAGCACCATCTAGTGTCTGTTTTGAAGTAAATAAGAAAAATAAATATATGTTATGTACAAGTATATGTTTGTAATGCCATATATTGTGCAAAAATATTGTAAATTATTGGGCTACAGTAACAGTTGCACAAATGTGATAATCATTTGAATGAAAAAAATTATGCAATGAAACAGATGGAATTTGCTTTGGATGCGCAGTGCTAGGCAACCCTTTACAGAAAGAAGGTGGAGGTTTTGGATAGGGTGCAGAAGAGGTTCTTAGAGGATATTAACTATAAAGAAAAGGGGGACAAACTTGGATTATTTTCTCTTGAACGTTAATGGTTGAGGGGCGACCTGATAGAACTATATAAAAATCCTGAGAGGTATTCAAAGGGTAGACAGTCAGAACCTTTTTACCAGGGTGGAAATCAAAGATCCTAAAGATAGTCCACTCCTGCTAAATCCAATGGGCTGACGTGTAGTACGCAACGGAGCGGAACGTCGGCCTTTTCTTCGGCCATTTCAGTAACCCGACCCGACTGCTTATACCTCCCGCAGTGTAATTAGCATTGTGGGGGAACAGTTTGTGTATGTGTGATATAGGGTTAGATTCATAATTCTGTTAATTCTAATTTTTGTTAATGATTAATATGTTAATATCTAATTCTGTTAATTTTATTTTTTAATGTTAAAAAAAAATATTTTTAAATGGCTCATTTGCTGTGTTTGAGTTGATTTTTGTATTAAACTTGCACTCTGTAATTCATCTAATCACTGTTCACAACTGAGGTATTTGGTAAAATAATTGCAATATGAAGATTCCAGTTGCTCTACTCTTGGACTGTTCCTTAATATCTTTTTGTGTCTATGGAATTGTTTTTCAACAATAAAATGGGTGTGGGCTTCCCAATAGCCAGAGAGTGGAATGAGATCTGTCTGTAATGGTGGGGTTATCTAAATGAAGTATTTAACAAAATAAAATTTGTTTTGAGCAAGATTAACAAATGATGTATAACTTAAGGATGATTTTATTCAGTGACCATACAACTGATTAGATTGTGTAGGAAAGAACACACATACACACATATATGAATATGATATAGATGTATATAATCATATAACACACACATATATATATTTCTCCAGATTTTTAAATATAATGATAAACTTTATTTCGGACTCAAGGCCCGAAATTGCCAACCTCCCCGCAACTATACCCTGGCGTCCCAGCCGTACTGATCCGGGCCAGACTCCCCACACGATGTGGAAGGAACATAGGCATCTTTGTGCTTTTTATTGCGAGGCAGAGAGGCAGAAAGAAAATGAGGAGAAGATTTTTACCTTTGATTTTTGCGAGGATGTTTCCGTAACCGGCTTCCGTCTCCGCATTAGTATCTTTGGTCCGCTATGGGATCTTTGGTGCGGAGACGGAAGCCGGTTACGGAAATGGTGCTGAAGGTTACCCATGATTACTACGGCTTTTTCGTCGAGTGGACTATCTTGCTATAGGATCTTTGGCAAAAATGTCCAAGTAGATTAGATTAGATACTTTTATTGTCACATGTGACTTGTCACAGTGATTTGCTTTGTTTTGCGTACCTAGGTATACTTTAAGATGACAGGGGGAAAATTTAAAGGAGCTGTGCACAGCAAGTTCTTTACACAAAGTGGTGGGTGCTTGGAATGTGCTGACAGGGGTGGCGAAGGAAGATACTATTGTGGGTATTTAAGGGGCTGTGACCTCCACCACCATAGAGAACAATGCTCAAGGAGGACGACAAAATTACACCACCTTCTTTCCCCACCAAGTTGTACACCAGTCTGACTTGGAAATGTGGTGATTCTTTACACAGAGAGTGGTGGGTGCTTGGAACGTACAGACAGGGGTGGCCTAAGAAGATACTATAGTGACATTTAAGGCGCTTTCAGATAGGCACTTGGATGTGCAGAGAATGGAGGGATATAGATCACGTGCAGACAGAGCAGATTAGTTTAACCTGGCAACATGTTCTGCATGGACATTGTGAGCCGCAGAGTCTGTTATTGCACTGTTCTGTGTTATAAAGATGTCCATCCTTTAAAAAGTCAACATGATCTTTAATAGTTAAACAAAACTTAGTTTAATATCTCATTTCAAGAATTGTACCCGAGAAAATAATGCACTCACTGCAACCCTAATTATTGTGTTGGAGTGAAAGTTAATAATACGTTCAGGACCTTAAAATAACAAATAAAATCAAAATATGGGAGCTATGCGAAAAGAACTTCTACGAATGAACAGCTGACTGCAGAACCAAGTGACAAATCCCCCATGTTACTGTACCATCAATAGCTTCTTTTTATTTTGGAAAAAAGCAAGTGCCAAAATAACACTCTAGGTAAGAATTGTTTTACTGTGTGGTGAAGGTATTTAGAAACTAGGACCTGCATATGCTAGTTTACATAGTGCTGGAGTAACTCAGCGAGTCAGGCAGCATCTCTGGAGCTCGTGGATAGGCGACATTTTGGGTCGGAACCCATCCTCAGATAGATTTGTGGGGGGCGGGTGGGAGGTAGGGTTGATGAAAGCTAGAAGAGGCAGAACAAAACGTAGCAGGTAATAAATGGACAATGGCGAGGGAGGTTTTAGAGGCAGGTGGTTGGAACCAAGGCCAGAGATAAAAGCAGAAGGTGTGAGACAGGACTAAAGACTTACGAATTGTGAAATCTAAAAGACTGTGGGAGTAGGGTGTGGAAAGAACCCCCATCGTTTAAGAAACAGTTAGACAGGTACATGGAAAGGACAGGTTTGGAGTGATATGGACCAAGTGCAGGCAAGTGGGACTGGTATAGCTGGGACATTGTTGGCCGGTGTGGGCAAGTTAGGCCGAAGGGCCTGTTTCCACACTGTATTACTATGACTCTCTCTCTAAATAGGTGCGAGTCCAGGTTAGGGACAGGATGGGGGCGTGGGGAGGGAAAAAAGGTGTGGGATGCAAAGGGAGTGGTTGTTAAAGATCACCTAAAATTGGAGAATTCAATGTTGGGGTTGTAAGTGACCAAAGCGGAATTATAGGTGTTGTTCCCACAGTTTGCATGTGGTCTCATTCTGGCAATGGAGGAGGCCCAGGACAGAAAGGTCCCGTGGGAATGGGAAGGGAGGTTAAAATGGTTAGCAACCGGGAGATCCTGTAGGGCTAGGTGGACCAAGCACAAATGTTCAGCAAAACAGTGGCTAATGGTTGGATCTGGAATACAAACATCACTACAGCTGCAAATAGTCTACAGGATAATACATGTAATTTTCAGATAGACAACTTTAAACTACACTGATCATATTCCGGTGATGAAAAAATATCACCACAAAGTACAGGTTTACTGAATTAGAAGAGGCCACTTTATTTCCAAATTTTCTGCATTTTGATGGTTTATTAACACATATTTCAGCTGCATTTTAAAAAAAAAGTTCTCTGTCCAGTCAACCTACGCCATATCTTAACCCCACTTTTTTTCCTCTTTCTTCTTATTCCTTTCATGATTTTGACTTTGTCTCTACAGCCAGTCTATTCTATCTGCAAGCCATACAGTTCCCCCATTCTGTCCCTTGCTCAAACTCTCTCAAGTTGACCCAAAGTTTTAGTTTTAGAGATACAGCGTGGAAACAGGCCCTTCAGCCGACCAAGTCCATGATGACCACAGATCACCCATTCACATTAGATCAATGTTATCCTACTTTCTTACTGACTTCTTATACACTGGGGGCAATTTTATAGAGGCCAATTAACCTAAAACCTGCACGTCTTTGGGATGTGGGAGGAAACCGGAGCTCCCAGAGGAAAATCACAGGGAGATTGTGCAAGTACCACACAGACAGCACCCAAGGTCAGGATCAAACCTGGGATTCTGGTATTGTGAGGCAGCAGCTCTACCAGCTGCACAACTGTGCCACCCTTAATATGTAGCATCTTCTGGCTTACCAACTGGAACTCAGTCTTTGTGAGAAGCAACAACTTGTGCAGATCTGACATCTTGTAATAATCATCCCCTTCTTTAACCTTCTTCCTCCAAGTGCCCATCAGCAAGGTACATATTGGAATAGGAATACTTTATTGTCACAGTGAAATTCTTTGCTTGCATACCCAATGTATACAAATAGCGGCCACCTGCAGCGCTGACAAAGTTACAAAGCACGCCGGTTCCCCATTGTCCTTTGCCCCCCCCCCCCCCACCTATTGTCCACTGTTCTCCCCCCACTTCCCTCATGGCGGTCCACCCACACCGGGTCCTCCATTGTTCTTCCCCTTTCCCCCACACGGCAGTCCCATATCATCAATGCCCTGCATACGGCACATCCATGATGAACACACACGGAAACAGCAGAGGGTCAACCCAATATCACCCAATATCGACCATGGTCGATTTGTCTCAGGCCTCAACTTCTCTTCTGTGCTACACAACCCCCATTTCTCAATCTTTCAAAAATGTATCTAGCTACACTCTAAATACCTAAATGATCAAGATCTCCACAATTCTCAGGGAAGAAACGTGTGAGCACGTTAGGATATGGGGATGGGGAGAGGGAAGTAAGGGAAAGAGAGGCGGAGAGTGTAGGTTACCCCAGTGTTCATCTCCCAACTCCGTTTCCCATTTCTCTTTTATCCTACTCTTTCCCCTCCCCCTATCACTTCCATCCAAATACTTTCACTGCACTCCTTCTTTCCTTATCTGTCCTCTTTTCAACTCTAGCCTTTGTCACGTACCCACCCACCTGCCAATCATTGCCCTTCCTGCACCTATCACTCACCAACCTTTGTCCCATCTCTCTTATCCAGCTTTCACACCCACCCCCATTGTTCAATCAGTCCAAAGAAGGGTCCCGACCCAAAACGTCGTCTGCCCACAGATGCGAACCAACCTGCTGTGTTGAAGTATAAGAAGTAAAATAGATGAGCTTGAGGCTCAGTTCGAGGTTGGTAGATATGACATTGTGGGGATTACTGAGACGTGGCTGCAGGAGGATCGGGCCTGGGAACTTAATATTCAGGGTTATACATCCTATAGAAAGGACAGGCAGGTGGGCAGAGGAGAGGTATAGCTCTGCTGCTGAGGGATGGAATTCAGACCCTTGCGAGGGAAGACATAGGGACTGACGAGGTAGAGTCACAGTGGATTGAGTTGAGGAATTGTAAAGACAAGAAGACACTAATTGGTGTTATCTACAGACCTCCAAATAGTAGCCCGGATGTAGGGTGTAAGTTGCAGCAGGAGTTAAAACTGGCATGTAACAAAGGTACATGTCACTGTGGTAATGGGGGATTTCAATATGCAGGTAGACTGGGAAAATCAGGTTGGTTCAGGACCCCAAGAAAGAGAGTTCGTCGAGTGCCTCCGAGATGGATTCTTAGAGCAGCTTGTAATGGAGCCGACCAGAGAAAAGGCAATTCTGGATTTAGTGTTGTCTAATGAACCAGATATGATAAGAGAACTCGAGGTAAAGGAACCGCTTGGAGGTAGTGATCATAATATGATTAGTTTTAATCTGCAATTTGAGAAGGAGAAGGTTAAATCGGAAGTGTCAGTGATGCAGTTGATCAAAGGGGATTATGAAGGCATGAGGGAGAAGCTGGCCAAGGTAGACTGGAAAGGGATCCTAGCAGGGATGATGATGGAACAGCAATGGCAGGAATTTCTGGGCATAATCCGGAAGACGCAGGATCATTTCATTTCAAAAAGGAAGAAAGATTCTAAAGGTAGTAGGAGGCAACTGTGGCTGACAAGAGAAGTTAGGGATCGAATAAAACTAAAAGAAAAGATGTATAACACAGCAAAGAGTAGCCGGAAGCCAGAGGATTGGGAAACTTTTATAGGACAACAGAACTAAACAAAACGGGCAATACGGGCTGAAAAGATGAAGCACGAGGGGAAGCTGGCCAGGAATATAAAGAAGGACAGTAAAAGCTTCTTTAGATATGTTAAGGGGAAAAGAATTGCAAAGTCAAATGTGGGTCCCTTGAAGGCAGACACGGGTGAAATTATTATGGGGAACAAGGAAATGGCTGACGAGTTGAATAGGTACTTCGGATCTGTCTTCACTAAGGAAGACACAAACAATCTCCCAGAAGTACTGGAGGACAGAGGATCTAAGGGGGTAGACAAAATTTTTCATTAGGCGAGAAATAGCATTGGGTAGGCTAATGGGACTGAAGGATGATAAATCCCCGGGGCCTGATGGTCCGCATCCCAGGGTCCTCAGGGAGGTGGCTCTAGAAATAGTGGACGCATTGGTGATCATTTTCCAATGTTCAATAGATTCAGGATTAGTTCCTGTGGATTGGAGGATAGCTAATGTTATCCGACTTTTCAAGGAAGGAGCGAGAGAGATAACGGGGAATTACAGACCAGTTAGCCTGACTTCGGTGGTGGGAAAGATGCTGGAGTCAATTATTAAAGAGGTAATAGTGGGGCATTTGGATAGCAGTAAAAGGATTAGTCCAAGTCAGCATGGATTTATGAAAGGAAAATCATGCTTGACTAATCTTCTGGAATTTATTGAGGATGTGACAAGTAAAATGGATGAAGGGAGCCAGTGGATGTAGTGTATCTAGACTTTCAGAAAGCCTTTGATAAGGTCCCGCACGGGAGACTGGTGACTAAAATTGGAGCACATGGTATTGGGGGTAGGGTGTTGATGTGGATAGAAAATTGGTTGGCAGACAAGAAGCAAAGAGTAGGAGTGAACGGGTCCTTTTCAGAATGGCAGGCAGTGGCGAGTGGAGTGCCGCAAGGCTCGGTGTTGGGGCCGCAACTGTTTACCATATATATTAATGATTTGGAAGAGGGAATTAGGAGCAACACTAGCAAGTTTGCGGCTGACACAAAGCTGGGTGGCAGTGTGAACTGTGAAGAGGATGTTAGGAGTTTGCAGGGTGACCTGGACAGGTTGAGTGAGTGGGCAGATGCGTGGCAGATGCAGTATAATATAGATAAATGTGAGGTTATCCACTTTGGCGGCAAAAACAAGGGGGCAGATTATTATCTCAATGGGGTTAGGTTAATTAAGGGGGAGGTACAGAGAGACTTGGGTATCCTTGTACACCAGTCACTGAAAGTTGGCGTGCAGGTACAGCTGGTAGTGAAGAAAGCTAATGGAATGTTGGCCTTCATAACAAGAGGATTTCAGTATAGGAGTAAAGAGGTTCTTCTGCAGTTGTAAAGGGCTCTGGTGAGACCACATCTGGAGTATTGTGTACAGTTTTGGTCTAATTTGAGGAAGGACATCCTTGTGATTGAGGCAATGCAGCGTAGGTTCACGAGATTGATCCCTGGGATGGCAGGACTGTCATATGAGGAAAGATTGAAAAGACTAGGGTTGCATTCACTGGAATTTAGAAGGATGAGGGCGATCTTATAGAAACATATAAAATTATACAAAGACTGGACAAGCTAGATGCAGGAAAAATGTTCCAAATGTTGGGCGAGTCCAGAACCAGGGGCCACAAGGGGAAGCCATTTAAGACTGAGGTGCGAAAAAACTTTTTCACCCAGAGAGTTGTGAATTTATGGAATTCCCTGCCACAGAGGGCAGTGGAGGCCAAATCACTGGATGGATTTAAGAGAGAGTTAGATAGAGCTCTAGGGGCTAGTGGAATCAAGGGATATGGGGAGAAGGCAGGCACGGGTTATTGATTGGGGACGATCAGCCATGATCCCAATGAATGGCGGTGCTGGCTCAAAGGGCTGGATGGCCTCCTCCTGCACCTATTTTCAATGTTTCTATGTTTTTCCAGCACTTGCCGTAGCTTTTTGCTCCGTGGCAGTTATTTTCAATTGCGTCGTTCTTAACTTTTACGCAATGATCTCATTCATGTTCATCTGATTCTCTAGCCAGGCAATAGTGGCAGGGTCGAAATTCTGTTGCAGTACATGAGACTTCAGCCAATAAACCTTTAACTCCAAACTTTCCATGATCTCTCAAAAATCATCTCTTCCAAGAGGAACATAAATTCTCATGTTTACACAAATGCTCACTTCTAAAACATTGTCATTCTTACAATATTCAAGGCATCATAAATGTTTTATTTCACAATTCTCATCTTAAGTTTCACCCTGGCATGACAATGCTCCACTTCACGCCAGACATTTATTGCACTGATCCATTACAATCATACAAAATGATTACTCAGAGGAGGATATTAAAAAACTTTGAAAATAAAACTTAAAACAGAACAGAGCAGATGCACAGAAAGAGGGGAACAATGGATTAAGAAACAAAAAACTCACTTATTTAAAAAAGCTGAAACAAAGACATGCTGCTAAAATTTACGGCCTCACGAACATATTTTGTCCAGCTTGAAAGCCCTTTTGGAAAGAAGAAAAGATTAGGAAGAGATTACAGAAAAGAATTAACAAGATGCTACCAGGAACAAAAGGCTTAAGTTTAAAAGATGCCTAGGAGAAAATGGTGGTCTTTTGATCAGAACAGAGACAAGGGGGGTGCTGAGGAGGCAAATGGGCAAATCCCAGCCTGTGTCAATGAGACAGTGGACGGAAATGTTATACTGTCATCATACGAACGTATGAAAGGTATTATGAGAATTCTCTGCCAAGAAACATACTTATATAAACTCAGGTACAGTAAAATAGGAACTCATCTGAAACAAAATCCACAGATCAAGAGCAGTAAAATGTATTTATCAAAAAAAATATTTCCTTACACACTGGGAACCCAGAGGCGGACTGTTTTATCTCGTGAAGCAGAAGCCAGTAAATGACCAGAGGGAGAGAACTGGATTGAAAGAACTGCATCTTTGTGACCAACAAATCGATAAGCTCTCATCTGTGGTTTCAAATTCCAGATCATGACACATGAATCCATAGATCCTGTTGCTGTAAAAGAAAATACCCATTATATTTTAACTATTAATTATTAACAACAATTATTATTATTATTATTATTATTATTATTATTATTATTATTATTATTATTATTATTATTATTATTATTATTTATTTTTTTAATTTAAATTTTCCAACAATTTGCACAATTTTCTTACAAACTTTCCTACCTAAATTTAATTTAAAAATACCAGAACCAAACAGCAATACGTTTCGAACAGTGATATCTGTGATTATACAATTATCCTACTCTATTGATCTATCAATGTTGATAAGCTGAAAGAAGCTGCAATGAATCCAATGCCATACTCTATTTTTTTTAAGGCAATCCCCTTGCCCATTTCAACGCGATCTACCCAAAGACTCCTTGCAAAAGTAATAGTGTCAGGCATCCTTTCTCTCAACCTCTGCCATTCCTCTATTGGCATCGATTCCTTAGTCTATATGCAGTTATAATACACCCACCAAGTCAATGGAGTCATAGAGTGATGCAGCGTGGGAACAGGCCCTTCGGCCCAACTTGCGCACACCGGCCAACATGTCCCAGCTACACTAGTCCTACTTGCCCGCATATGACCCATATCACTCTAAATCACACTATAAGTGTGAAGATGCTCCAGCCAAACCTCCTCCCCCAATTGCGTGCAAACTACTTTTGGGAATCACTGGACACACAACAGAGCAAGACTACATGACGATTTTCCAAGGCGGTTTGAAACCAATGGAACCCTCACTGATGCTCTGGGGATTCAAGACAGAATCTGAGTTTTCCTGATATTTAGAGTGGTCTTGGAGAAAATAATCAACATCAAATGAACCAAAACAAACATTTAAAAATGGCAGTTGTCTGACTGCAATATTAATGTGGATAAAATAGATGAAGTATGGTGCCACCCTGTGGCAAAATATGATTATGCTGAACTTATTTGCCAATTATAAAACAGAAAAAATTGGCTGTGACAGATGACCAATGTTGCTCTGTCCTATTTTTTTTTTTTAATGCTTAAAGCCTGATAATTAGCCATGGCTCAATTGACAACACTTTCAATTCTGATCCACCTTCTCATGAACCTTCCCTTCTCCCCTTAAGAATGATTAGTCTGGACTTGAAATTGTCCACACCTTTAACACGAAAAAGATTAGCACTTTCATTACACCATTCCTGTTTCAGGACTTCCAAAATACTAAACACACAATGGGCCACACATGTACCATGTGTCTGCAATTGGCTGAGTGACAGCACTAGTTATCACTGCACTCCATTATTGAATTCAAATGGAATACAGCTATAATGTCCATCTTTCTAGTTTCCTTTAGCATTAACATGCAAGGGGAAAACCAAAGTCATCTCTAAGATGCTGCACAAAGATCAGACTTGGCACAGGATACACTTCCTTATTGATTTCGACGGGAATTAAATAAGGTGATCACAATAACTTTTATAGTTGTAATTATTTATTTCAGTTACAGTAGTTTTTAAAAAGCCATTAGAACTGAAAGCAGGTTTGAGATATGACAAATTTCCACAGCAAGTTTGGTCTTATGTTAAAGCCTGCACAGGATTTCAGGGAATGAACTACTGCACCACGCTACCCAAGGCCTCGTATTATCTGGACCTTGCCTTCAAATTTGAGAATGTGGACCAACACTATCAGCACTAGCAACGGCAGTGGTGCTTACCCAGAAGGCCGCCCACCACAGAAAGTGTCCCAAAGACAAAATGGAGCTCAAGCCGGCAATGGCGGCCCAGAAGGCTGCAGTAAGACCCTCACGGCGAGTCAGTGATTCCGACTTACGTAATATCTGACTTACGCAAGGGTTCACGGAACGTAACCCTTATGCAAGTCATGGAGTGCCTGTACAGATATTTGACGTTTACAGATGACATTGCCTGATAGCCAGCCAAATCCACCAAGACGCAGATAATGACATTTGTGCACTGTGGGGAATGCTAATACTGCTGGCTTCTCGTGTAAAGACCTTTTACATTAAAAGAATTACGTAAATTTATGCAAACATTTGATTCTGTGCTTGAATTAAGAGTGTGTTTAGTCAACTAGGTTTCATTTCCAATTCTAATGCAGCAGCAATGTCTGTTGTGCTGACATTTGTGAACAATGGGATTAGGCTCAATTATAATGTCCTTTATTGTAGCTCACCAAGCAAATCAAAGCAGTTAGACATAGGCTTGGGCACTTATTAGTACATGTTGAAGTATGCACTTGGCAGTACAAGGGTGCTGCTGGTAGTGCCGCTGTCTCATAGCTCCAGCGACCCGGGTTCAATTCTGACCTCTGCTGACAACTATATGGACGGCACATTGTCCCTGTGATCATCTGGGTTCTCCCTTTCCAATTCCAAAAGCCTGTTGATTCTTATATTAATAGCTAAATTGCCCTCGTGCAAGTGGACGTTAAGATAATCAGTGGGCATTAATGGGCGTGAATAAGAATTATTTGGAGGGGACTAAGTGAGATAATGGGATTGACACTATTTCTGAGAGTTTGTGCCTTCCCCCATAATGGGAACCATTGTGGGGGGATGTTTTTATGTTAAAGCTATTTATTATTGTTATGTTTGTATTCTTTCTTATGTGCTGCATTGGCAAAAGGAATTTCACTACATCTAGGTGTATGACAATAAATCAACCTTTGAACCTTTGACATAGACTTGATGAATCAAATAGCCTTCTCCTTTTCTGCAAGGAAACATATAAATGATTGCCAATTCTTTTTTTCATGACTTAACTGTCTGTATTCATCCTTCGTAATTTGCTATATTCTACTGGACCTGTAAAAGCATGTGGTATGGACAGGCATCTGTTCCAGAACTTTCTTTCTTGGCTTAAAGAAAAAGTTAAGCCGAACTTTTGCTAATGTCATTGAGTAACGGAATAATGTTCTTGTGACTAGAGATCATGCATGGAAAGCACAAAAGAGGTAGACATAACAAGTTATTTACTTTGTGACCAACTTACTCGGTGACCAATTTCAACATTTGTATTAGTTAAGTTTAGAGATACAGCCCTTCAGCCCACTGAGTCCACACCGACCATTGATCACCAGTTTGCACTAGTTCTATGTTAACCCACTTTCTCATCTACTCCTTACACAATTTTCTGTAGCAGCCAGTTAACCTATCATCCCAGGGGACACCAGAGCACCATGTGGAATGCCACATGGTCACAGGGAGAACATGCAAACTTCACACAGATAACACCCAAGAGCAGGATCAATGCTAGTTCTCTACCAGCGGCGTTGTTGCACTGCCACCACAGTTTATTCTTAATGCTGCAGTCACTTTCACCATCTAGAGCAACAGCAAGCCAAGTTCATGATGCCCAACATAAAATTAAATGTTATGATTGTAGGTGATAGATAGAGATGTTGATTGATCTCAGATTATAGTGGGAAAATGATCTTGAGGAGCACCATTGTGTTTGATATCAGAATAAGTGGCTTAACCTCTTGCAGCATAATGTCTTGGGGATACATCTTCTGATTTATCTGACCACCTCCCCCTTAACTTATGCCTCTCCCTAAACGTTATTAACATAGCTTGATCAAGAAGTGAGACATACCCAATTGCTTCATGTTAGCATTAAAGTCAATACTTGTGATAGTGTCACGATGGCCTTTAAAATGCTGTTCCAACGATGGATCCTCCTGTAAAAACAAAAGTTAAACTAAATGCGATTATACAAAACTTAATCACAGTATGCAACATTTAAAATAACAGTGCATGTCTTACCTCTGTGTAAAAAACTGTTCCATAAGAGACAATTGTTCATTTTAAAAACATTGATCAGCTTGCAAGGAAACCTACAATCACAGAGTTGCAATGGAATGCCTGTTGGTCACTGACAATTCTCTGGCTACGAGGGGGAGTTGAGGGTGGGATGGGTGTTGGGGGGGGGTGGGTATAGTTTGACTGAGAAATCAAGAGTCATAAAGCACTGAAGTATGAGCTGAGCTTAGCGGAGGCAAACTATGACTGCACTATTACAGTCAAGGCCGATCTCAGACTATCCAGCCATCAGGATTTGATATCAGGAAAATGATTGAAGGTTGAAATTCTCTAGTCTGGTGTTCTTTGCTTTGGGAACTCTTGGGGTACAGGATATTTTTTAATCTGTAGCACAGTTCTGTACAAACTAACTATTTCTAACTAAGATTTAAAATTAAAATCTGTACTAATCTGCAGCTAAACCTACCAGTTCAACTTTGGCAATGGCAGCATTTCCGACTAATAGAAACTTTGGGTTGTGGATGATGCTCGATATCCTTGTACAACCCTGGGAGTATTTATACTTAAAAAGAACAAATCTCCTCCCCACAGGAAGATGATCAGAGGTAATTACTGTTGTCTGGCAAGGGGATGCAGACAGCCCAGGCAGTTAATATATAATGTGAACAATTATAGGGACATCCACTTTAACAGAATATATAGAAAGGTTAAATTCGGTGTCCTTTTACATGAGTAACTGATAGGTAATATGCAGAAAAAGCTATCAATGAGAAGGCAAATAGTATTGGTCTTTTGCATATGGCCCTGTTGAGATTGAAAGTCAAATATTGCAATGTTTGGAATGATCTACTTCCAATAGCTGGAATGCAACAAAAATTCATCAGATTGATTGATTCCTCAAAACTTGTCAAGGGTGGTGCTGGTCCCAAAAGGAGAGATGAAACAGTATAGGCCAGTCTCATGATTCTGAAGAGATCTCATTAAAACACACTAATTTATAAGGGGCATGACAGAGTAGACGTAGGAATGATGATTCCCTAACGAAGGCATCTAGAACAAGCATTACTGTCTAAAAATAACGATTTGGTCATTTAGAACTGAAACAAGGAGAAAGTTCTTCACCCGGAGGATGGTGAATCATCTGAATTCTCTAAGGCAGGTGATTCTATCTCTAAGCTCAGGCACTAAGTATATTCAAGACGGGGACTGAATCATTTTTGGATATTGAACTGAATCAAGGGATAATGGATTATTCCAAGGTAAATAAGACCAAGGCTTATTGGATGTGGAGAGGATGTTTCCACTAGTGGGAGAATCTAGGACTAGAGGTCATAGCCTCAGATGTCTACCTTAGAGACACCAGTGCTGCTGGCAATATCACTGTTGCAATATACCAAATCTAATTTGACCCAATTCCCAAGATCGTTTTCACTATACTGCTAAGGGGCTTTGTACATCCACCCAAGAATCAGACTTCTGCTTAACATCTCATCTCACAATGAAACCTCTGACAACATATTACTCTCTAATACCCACTGAAGTGCCAGGCAAGATTTTTTTTACTGTGCTCTGAATGAGCCTTCTACCCCACAGGCAAGGGTACCACTAAATGAGTCAAACAAGTGGACTCAAACAAGGACTGGAATTGACGGACACAGAAAAGATGAGCAAATCCAACTAAAGATATTAGCAGTAATAAGCACTGGAACTATTTCAATATTGTGTTGGGGATAAAAATGTGACCTGAAAAAAAGGTTAAAAACTAAAAATACATGAAGGACAAGTATGAATTTGGGAGGTTTCAGTTCATTCAACAATTTGAGAGAACAAGGAATGTTGTACATCAAGCAGTTGTTTATGATGAGTGAGGGGCACAAGCTAGATCCTAAAAAAACAAAAAAGCCGAAATGCTGGAATAACTGGGCGGGCCAGACAGCATCTGTGAGAACATGTACTCCAGTGATGCCGCCTGACCTGCTGAGTTACTCCAGTACTTTCCGTTTTTTTTTGTAAACCAGCATCTGCAGCAGGCACATGCCGTCAGGGAAGGCAAGGTAGGGTATACCCTGACTAAAATTATAAAATGATAATTATTAAATATAAATAGTAAAGGCACGGGTGAATTATGCCCAACTAAGAGATCGATCTCTTAGGTAGGCATAATTCTCCATCCCTTTCATGCACAGTACATGTAATATGCGAAAGTCTGTGCAGCCCACGTGCCTTCGACGCTGCTTCAAGGCAGCTGAAATTCTGCCTTTGCACCGTGGACTGCGTACTGCGCAGCGCGTGCGGCTGTAAAGTGGGAAGCGGCTGTGGAAGGACAGCGCCGCTGCGGGGGGGGGGGGAAAGAGTTCCTTTCACAGCGTGTGCGGAGTCTGGCCAGGGGTAAAGTTGCGGGAGGGCAGGAGCGTTGAGAAAGAAGGGGTCGGGGATTATGCCAGTAACCAGCTCAAGAGCGGGTCAGCGGGCGATGGATAACAGGACAGTGGGCGGTGGAGCTTACTCCATGTGTCAACGCGAATAACCTCAATTGGTCCCTTGTTCGCGCTGACACAGGAGTGTCCACTGCCCGCTGTCCTGTTATCCATCACCTGCTGACCCACTCCACTCTATGATCTTTGCTCTTGAGCTGGTCCCCTCACTGTTCAAACGGAGAGCACTGCCAGAGGTGAGCGGGCCGGCAGAAGGCGCTGAGGTCCCGGCGGCCGCTCGTAGCCACGCGAGCTGCTTCCCTCCCCGGCCACAATGCGGTGGCTCCTGAGTGAGTTACTAGCATGATCCGCGACCCCCTCCTTCTCAACACTGCTGCACTCCCCGCAACTTCACCCCTGGCCAGACTCCCCACACGCTGCAAAAGGAACTCTCCCCGCCAATTAGTCCCTTGAACCAGTATTGTCATTCAATAAGATCACAACTGATTCAACTTGTCCCGGTGTGCTCCCGTTTTTCCCTCCATCTCTCTACCTGCCATCACCCTCCACCCCCCCATCCATTCTGTAATTCAGAATGAAGGAGATTTGGAAGCCTTGGCAAATTGAATTGTTACTTTCTTTATTTTTATTTTTTATTTTTACGGAGAGGTGAGCAATCTGCGTATGCGCGGTTTAAGATTTTTTTTAAAGGCCTACTGACTGCCTACCCAGGGTCATTACTCACGGCACGTGCCTGATCTGTAGTTCCTTGCATCTTCTCTTATATTAGCAAAAGCATCCAGTCTTCTTCTTCTTGCGTGCACAGCCTAAAGTGGTCGATCAAGGGTAGACATCCAGGCCAGGACAGCATCAGTTACTGGGTGAATGGCTTTGATGCAACCTGGTAAAAGCCTCAGTGAGCAGTCATTCATGGTGTGTGGGATGGTCTGGTCTGGATGTCCGCAGGCACAAGCAGGGCTGTCTGTCATCTCCCACTTATGCAGGTGATGGGCTGTTCTTGCACGGAGGGTGCAGATTCTATTTAGGGTTAGCCATTGCTTGCGATGGAGGTCAAATCCCGGTGGTTTCACTGTGGGGTATGTGATGACCTCTCCGTTGTTGGTGTTGGCATATTTCCAGGCTCTGCGCCACTCAGTCTTGGAGTCAAAGTCTTCCGGGGATTTAACGGAAGAACAGAATGGTTTGCGGGACTTCAGGCGCATGTTGGGCAGATTGTTCAAGTCAGCATGGATGGGAAGGTCAGGGTTAGTCTCGATGGTGCACCAATCTTTCAACATCCTCTCCCTTCTGCGTATGCTAGGAGGGCCAATATGAGAGAGGACAGGGAGCCACTGCAAAGGTGTTGACATAAGCGTCCCTGTGATGACCCACATTGCAGAGATAAGGACAGTGTCAACCCGTTTGGTGTGGCAGCTGTTAGCCCAAGCTGTTGAGCAAAACTCGGCTGTTGAGTAGACTAGGGCTAAGCTTGCAGTACGGAGGATGTGAGCATCTATGGAGAGAAGGAATAGGCAATGTTTCGGGTCGAGGCCCTTCTCAACCCGAAACTTTGCCTATTTCTTCTCTCCATAGATGCTGCCTCACCCGCTGAGTTTCTCCAGCATTTTTTGTCTACCTTTCATTGTCTATTATGAACAGTCTGTCAGTTTCACAGCCGGTGGCCACAGAAATTGACAAGGATTGCACCTATTGACACTTGTTATATTAAACTTTATTTAACCACACAACCGTTAGTGTTTTAGCAATAACAAAAATAAACATATCTATTTTAGAAGCGTTATTTTTTGCAAATCCTGCGCAAAGAAGTAACTTTTGTTGAGTCTAAAACTCTCTTGCCTTTAACCCCATTGACACAATTGTTTTAATAATGCGTTTTCCCCCCATAACACTGGGTTTCGTAGAAACGTAACTCCAGCACAGCCTTGTGGCAGGACTACTGTAGCGGCGCCTGCTAGCGCACGCATATATCGAACCCGGCGTTCGGAAGCTGCGGTTGATGAAGCTGAATTTTAGTTAAAATATAAGAAGATATTAAATTGGCTTCTGGGCTAGCTTACAGCTTATATTTAGTCTCAAATTAGGCTTGCCTTAGGTTGCGGGTGTGTGGGATAATAAATACCATAACATTGTCTCCCAAGTGACAAGCAGAGAAGAGCTAGATCTCTTTGAAGTAAGATGCCGTAAACAAAGTGGCCAATGTTATGGGGGAGGAGGCGAGAAAGGAAGAGAGAAACAGCTAGTCATATCTGTGAAGTAAGATGCCATAAACCAAATGGCCAATGTTTATGAAGGACCAAATGACAGAGAGGAAGCAGCGAAAGAGCTAGGGTGATCTCTGTGAAGATAAAATGTCGTAAACCAAATGGCCAATGTTATCTTGTACTATGTAAACAAAAGGCCTTTGATGTGATGCATTCTGTGGAAACCTTTTCCTGTACCTCTGACCATGACTAATGTCTGTGAAATGTGCTAAGGGGACAAAAAAACCCTATTTAAGGCAATGTAATTCTGTTGTTCAGTGAGGTGAACGGAGGACGGTCAAGTGTCTGTAATGGTCACTTGACTGGAGTTCTCCCTCCCTTCCATCGGCCGATAATAAGTAAAGTTGTGAACTGGTCTACCAAACAGTTTGTGTGGTGTCTGTTTATTAAGAAGCGAACCTGGTTTAGTAGTTATAAAAGTAACATTTTCATTGGCGTTTTTTTTGGCAGGCCTCGCTGGGACCACATCGACGGCTGACTGTGCAAGAGGTTGCAGAGGTTGCCGGGATTGGAAGGGAGATAACTGAGCTCTATCGGCCCCTTTGTACGACCGACTCCCTAAAAACTCCCGGGAACATCTGTGATCCTTCGTCAGAGGTTGATCCAGGTTCCCTGCCGAGGTTCTTAGCAACAGACTAAGGTAAGACCAGTTGGGCTTTATAGGTTTTTTTAGTGGGGATTGTGTATGTATTTTTAAGACAGACTTGTGCTTGTATTTTTTAAGAAGGGCTTGTGTATCTTGTTAAGAAGGACGTGAGTGGGTTCTCTCTCTCTCTCTCTCTGTCTATCTCTCTTTGTTTTTTCTTTTCTCTATACTAAGGGCTTATCGGCCTCGTTGAGACATCCGTGTTTTGTCGGGTTGAGATATGGGAGTTGAGGTGTGCGTCTGGCTTATTGAGACATCCGAAGGGTTGTCGGGTTGAGAAATAAGTGGCGTTGTATATTAAAGAGTAAGGAGTCTGCCAGGTTGAGAAACGGGGGGTCTCGGTTAGCGAGTCGGCTTCGTTGAGACACTTGGGTCCTATATTAAAGAGTTAAAAAAAAAAAAAACAGGTCAGCCGAATTGAGAAACTGGGGTCTCGGGTAGCGAGTCGGCCTGGTTGATATATTTGGGACGATTCGGAATTAAGCAGGTTGTTTTCTCTTTTTTTTCTTTCTCTCTTTTTCTCTATCTATCTATGGGGAATGCTTTGGATAACAGTGAGGGGGGAACCCCCGTCCAACATATGTGTTATTTGAATCCTAAGTATAATAAGAAATTTAGAATGTTAAGTTACAAGTTGACCAAACGGTTGGGGGATGAAGCCTGGCCAGTAGGGGGCACATGGAATGTCGAGACAATTAAAAAAGCAGAAATGTTGATATGGGAAAGGAAGGCAGGAAAGAAATGGAAGAAGGGAATTAAGACGTGGAAAGCAGAAGCAGAAAAGAAGCATGAGGAGAGTAGAGATCGAAGTTGGATGGATACGGCGTGTAAACAAGGGATAGAGTTACGAAATAAGGATGGCACTATGAAAGGATGGAAAGTATTGCAACTAGAATGCCAGTGGGCGGAGGAACAAGAGAAAATAATTAAGAGACAGGCGGGAGGTGATAAACCGGGAGGTGATAAACAGGTGATGGTTAGTACAAATAAACCCAGTACTGGTAAATCCTCTGGAGGAGACTTCATGTCTGGCACGACGACCCTGTTTGGTAGTGAAGATGAGGAGTTAGATAATCCTGGGAGACGTCCACCTCCCTACGTCCTACCAGTAGCAATGGCATCCTTACCCTTGGCAGCTCCGTCAGTAATATCTATATACCCCGAAGTTCCGACCTTACAAAGCTACGGTGAAATACTAAAGGAAGACATGAGTGAGCTGATGGACAGTGTCCAAGATGAAGCGATTAACACGGTGGTATCCGTTGGGGAGCGAGTAAAAACAAACCCTAGGGCTGCACAGAACCTCCCTATCAGAGCGGTGCCAAACCCTAGGGCGGGTGACGCTAATCAGGCCGATACCATGCAAATATACGCACCGTGGAGACCACACGAGCAATGTATGATACGGGATAAAGCCCCAGACCGCCATAAGACCCCGAAGGAATTTGTAGAATACCTCCGCAGTACGGTGGAATATTATCAGGCTACAGACCGTGATATTTGGTCCATGACCTTGTCACTTTTGTCAGCGGCCGAACGACAGAAGTGGAAGGATGTTATGACACATCAGACTTGGCAGGCACTAAAAGCCGTGCAGGCACATGCAGACGAGACAGTTTGTGTAGATTTTATGATGACCCATCTGTTTGAATGTTTGAAGAAGCCAATTAACATGTCGGTGGTCCTCGATTGTAAGCCCGGGCCAAAGGAAGACCCCCAGTCGTATCTGGATCGTTTCACTAGTATCTATGGGACCTTTGCAGGAGACTCTGTATACAATGCGGGCAATAGGTCCCCAGCTTTTAATGCTATGTTAATGAGTTGTCTCCCTCTTAAAGTACAGTCAATGATTAAAACAGACTTAAACTGGTCAGACAACGACATAACCCAGATGAGACGTGCAGTAGCTGCCTTTTGGGCTGACGGTGCTGGAAACACGGCTGCCACCAGTGCACCCAGAATAAAAACTGAATATTATATGTGGGATCCAGCAGCTGAGGAATCCTACCAGGCTCTGGCTATGAGACCTGGGAACGGGATGCGCCCTGGTAGAGGAAGGGGTTTTCCACCCAGACCACAATGGGATAGACCACGATGGGGAGAATTCCAGGGAAGACAAAATCAAAACCACCCAGGGCAGGGGAGATCACGTGGTGAGAGGGGAACTGGAGGAAGCTGTTTTCAGTGTGGGGGACGAGGGCATTGGAAAAGGGAATGTCCCTCTGGTGTCTCCGGGGAAGTACGGGGAAGACAGGCACCGTACTCTACCAACAACCCGTTTTCTCAAAGACCCACCCACTTTCCTGTCCAGCATCTATTCCCATTAATCGCCAACCCCGATGAAGAACCCGTAGTAAACATGATGCTGGGGGACACCAGAGTTCCGTTTTTGATTGATACAGGAGCAACCTCATCTACCCTGAATCAGGAGCTTGCGGCATCTCTTGGAGTTCCCATGTCAGACCATGTAACACGATTATCAGGATTGGATGGGAAAGTACGGTGTTACCCACTAACTCAGCCTCTGACTGTAACCTATGGACAGGAACAATGTACCCTCCCTTTTTCCGTTACACCATTTCTTGGCTGCAACCTCGCAAGCAGAGACCTATTGATAGGATTAAAAGCCGGAATTATCTGCACTGACGAGGGAATTCACCTCCAGACCCAGAAGACCATGATGTTGCCAGGATGAGAGGGCCTGAGCTACAAAGGAGAGGTTGGGCTTTATTCCTTGGACCGTAGGAGACTGAGGGGTGTCCTTATAGAGGTGTATAAAATCATGAGGGGCACAGATAAGGTGAATACACTCATTTTCCCAGGGAAGGGGAATCAAAAAGTAGAGGCCATATTTTCAAAGTGAGAGAGCAAAGATTTAAAAGTGACCCTGGGGCAACCTGGTCACACCGATGATGGTATGGTATGTGTTTGGAATGAGCTGCCAGAGAAAATGGTTGAGGTAAGTATAAACACAACATCTAAAAGAAATTTGGACAGGAGCATGGATAGGAGAGGTATATGGGCCTAACATAAACAAATGGTTCTAACATTGATTTGTATTGACAAATCGAGCAGAAGGGCCTGAGTCCTGGAGGAAAGCCTCCAAGCATCATGGAGAAGGTAAACTTTAGTGAATCCCATTTGTAAGCTGAATATTGATAAACCCAGTGAAGGAAACTGAGGAGATATCTTCTGGTATCTTAGTAAAGATGGAAGTCATTGAAGAGACGAAGGGTGTGTGAGATGGATTGGTCCAGGGGGGATAGTATGGAGTCGAGGTATGTAGAAATGAATTCAGTGAGACGGGAGCAGGCAAAACAATAGGGCTGCCAGGGTAGTTCTGTTTATAGATTTTGGAGAGAAGGTAAAACCTGAAGAAAGAGGAATAACTAATTAAATTCAGTGACATTTTGCCTAGGTTGGACTAGTAGTAGCCTTGCTCTTTCATTCTTCAGGAGCTAAACACTCAGCTGTTAGTTTCCAACATTTTCTGTTTTAATTATTCCAATATCTTGAGAATGTCATCATTCATTTCAGGAAGGGACAATAGTAAAGTCCAGGATTGTCAAGAAGGTTGATCCGCACAATCTGTCACTTATTAAAAACAGAGATGAGAAAAAAATGTTTCACACAGAGAGTGGTGAATCTCTGGAACTCTCTGCCACAGAGGGTAGTTGAGGCCAGTTCATTGGCTATATTTAAGAGGGAGTTAGATGTTGCCCTTGTGGCTAAGGGGATCAGAGGGTATGGAGAGAAGGCAGGTACAGGATACTGAGTTGGATGATCAGCCATGATCATATTGAATGGCGGTGCAGGCTCGAAGGGCCGAATGGCCTACTCCTGCACCTAATTTCTATGTTTCTATGTTTCTATGATGCACACACACTTCCCAACACCTCAATGGTGGGCTATTGATCTTTTGTCAGCACCAGTCTTTAGAAATACACCCGATCCACATGTGACCTTATGTTATGATCCTACGGGTTGCAATCCGGAAATGGAAGATTATTTTAGTTCATTGATAGGGGAAGCGACTAGGGTCCGCTTGATAGGAACAGTGTCAGGCGAACCTGGCACTGCCTTGATCGTGCAAGTGGAGGAAGGGTTGTGGAAACAGAATGCTTTTCTAGTGGCACCTCATGTAACCACCTCAGTGAGGGCAGACCACTCAGCCAAAGAGCTGGGGTACCTCACCTACGAGTTATGCAATCAAGCAAGTAACATACTGGGCGAGCAATATTTTTCTCAGGGAACGTTGGAATATTGGCAAGAGAACCAGATCATTGAAGGAGTTATCAGCCGCCATCAGCCAACAGCAAACGACATGGACAAACATCAGATTTGGGCGACATCACCACATGAGGTAGGACTGACTTATTGTGTACCTGTAATGATCACGCTTAAGCCGGATGTCCGCCTCCCTGCGGTTCCCCAATATCCTTTAAAACCAGAAGCAGTGGCAGGAATACAACAGCTGGTGCAGTCTCTTTTACACCAGGGTATATTGGTGCAGTGTCACTCACCATGTAACACACCGATCTTCCCGGTACCCAAGCCTGGACGCTCAGAGTGGAGGCTAGTACAAGACCTCCGTGCAATTAATGAGGTCGTTACGCCTATGCACGCCATCGTACCGAACCCCGCAACTATTCTGAGCCAGGTTCCCGCCTCTGCGACAATCTTCACAGTTATTGACCTACAACATGCATTCTTTTCAGTCCCACTGCATCCCGATTGCCAATACCTTTTCGCCTTTACATATGAAGGACAACAATATACATGGACACGCCTGCCACAAGGTTTTGTACATTCGCCCACTCTGTTTTCCCAAGTACTAGCAGACCAGTTAAAAACATTAACCCTCCCACGAGGCTCCATTGTAATTCAGTATGTTGATGATTTACTTCTGGCCAGCTCTGATGAGGCCTGCAACATTATTGACACTGCAAAGTTATTAGAAGCCTTACATGCTTGGGGGTATGTGATCCCTGAGAGGAAAGTTAAAGAGGGCAAGAAGGAGGTTAGATTTCTTGGAATTATGATCAGTGCCACTGAAAGAGCACTTACTCCAGCAAGAGTGGACCCTATTGTTCGATACCCAAAACCAGAAACCCCCAAACAGATGAGAGCCTTCTTGGGGTTAGTGAACTTTTGCCGTCAGTGGATTCCCAATGTTGTACTTTATACGAAGCATCTATCACCACTGGCGTCTGCAAATGCCGAACGACATTTTTCCCTCGATGAAAAACAGACTGAGGCCTTTATAGCCTTAAAAGATGCATTAGCCTCCGCCCCAGCCATCGGAAGACCACTGTATGACAGATCATTTCAGCTATATGTAACAATAATTCAAGACTGTGTATCAGCCGTACTGACGCAACAACATGGGGATGTTAAACGACCAGTAGCTTACTTCTCGGTTCGCCTGGATGCAGTAGCACGCGGCTACCCCCCTTGCACCCAGATTTTGCCTGGTATAAATGCCGCTATCTCAGCTGCTGCAAACATAACTTTACATCAACCAGTAATCGTATTTACAACTCATTGTGTCGCCGCATTAATGAATGCAAGCCAAACGAAATATCTCACCCAGGCACGCCTGGGCCGCTATGAACTGACATTGTTGAATAATCCAAATTTGACCTTTCAGCATTGTTCTACAATAAATCCATCTGCCTTTTTGACGGAGCCACCTGAGCCTTGCACAGAGCCGCCCCACAATTGTGAGATGGCCAATGACTTATTAACTAAAATTCAGCTTCATCACGGTCACATGACTCGGGAGGGGCTGCTCGTTCCGCGCGGTTTTTCACTTGCGCGCGTTAGTTCAGCGCTGACCACCGTTGTGGGCAGACGTGTCTGAAGAACCTGTATACTGGATATCAAACTTTTGAATAAAGATCTGTTGACAACTCCAGTAGTCGTTTCTCAGACCACTAAACCACCAGCATTTGTAGGTATGTTGCAAAGCGTACCTGAAGCGTCGCTGAAAATCTGTCGTTGCGGGTGTGCGCGATTTTGGCGGCGTTTAGAGGGGGGCGGGTTTAAAACGCGATTTTCCCTAGGCTGTTCAAATCGAGGATGTTCAGCCTAGTTAATTATTAACGAAAAATCGCTGGAAGATTCCGTCGCTTTAGCTATTATTACTTTTAAGGGCTTTATCTAATTGTTATAGTAGTTTAAAAATTAACCTCTAAACCCGCGACCGCCGGCAACCGGCCGGATCTCATACAGGGGACATCAGGAAGTAGGCTGTTTATTTTTACATTAAAAAGGGCTTCTTAAGATCCCTTTATACAAAGTTTAATGTTGCGAGTAGCTAATTTGGGCCCCATTATATCCCGCAGTATTTTTCTGGGCATTTGAGGGCACAAATCTACCGCAATGTGAACGTTCTAAACCAGCGCGTTCACAGGATCCCACTAGAAAGCTGATTTAAATAGACTTTAATTTACAGCAATTAAACACTAAATTCCTTCCATTTGGCCTATAAATTAATGTAAATGAGATTTTTAAATCATGTTTTATTGTGAATTATTTGTGAATATTATTTGGACACTTAGGCTATTTAAAAATGTTAATCATTTATTAAGAAATGGATAGATGTTTAGATCTAGTAATTGAAGTTTGGAATTAGCTACAATTAGGTAACTAACTAATTATATGCTTTAATTTCAGGTCATCCAAGTAAGATTATTTTATATTTGTTTCAGAATGCTTCAATCTATGATATCTGAAAATTTCATTCAGTTCTCTTAATTTTTAAGAAAGTTATGGGCTTTTGACTGTCCACGATCACAACTTTTTTGTTATGTCCATAGAAAATCAATAGGGAACAAGATGCTAATTTCCGAGTATGAAAATGGCCATAACTTTTTAAATACTTGAGATATGAAAGTGAATTAGGTGTCAAATTAAACTTATTTTTATGCTTTATCTGATGGGATAAATTGCAGACTTGATTTTTTTAATCTCAAAATTTTGTAACATTGCTAGCATTTGCACAACATATCACACTCTGGTTTAAAATATAGGGTCACAGGCTGGTCCGTTAGATGACAAGGTATCTGTGAACAGGAGTACGAATGTAGAGCAGAGCCTGTTATGGATCTGTTGTGAGAGTCAGTGTGGGCTCACGTTAATATAAAGAGATTGTACCGACCGAGCCTGTACCCATGTCGGGCTGCCTGCCTTGCAAACCGGCCGAGCAGCAACAGCCCGGGGGTCCAGGTCCAGGTCCAGGTCCAGCCCAGGCTGACGGGCCTGGGGCAGGGGGTGGCAGCTCGGCGGGCGGGGGGGGGGGGAGGAGAGCGAGAGAGAGGGGGCAGATCGGGGGGGGGGGGGGGGGGGGGGGGGTAGCCGGACCTGGGGCAGCTCAAGGTGGCGCCCCCGGCCCCCGGCGAGGTCGTGTTGTGTTGGAGGCAGCTGGGCGCGGGTCAACCAACCCCGGGCAAACAAGAGTCAGAAACAGGTTAGCGACGAGACGGGCACCCGCCCCCACGGCAAAGGCCGCACTCACCAGCAGGGAAGTCATGGTGTTGACGCTAACCGGGCCGGTGGTCTGGACGATGCCGCTGTCCCTAGGCCGCGTTGCCGTGGTTACCGCCGCCCGGGCCGGGCCCGGCTCCCGCGCAACGCGCCGCCGCTCAGTTAAAGGCACACACAGCTCAGCCGACAAAAATATTCATTCACAACATGCACACCTCCCAATTTCTGAAGACCGTCCCCTGACAAAGGTTCAAAACTAAAACTACTTGAAAGATGAGTTTGGCATTGGAAGGAACTGCAGATGCTGGTTTAAACCGAAGATAGGCACAAATGCTGAAGTAACCCAGAGGGCCAGGCAGCATCTCTGGAGAGGAGGAATAGGTGGCAATTAGGGTCGAGACCCTTCTTCAGAGACCTGAAACATCATCCATTCCTTCTCTTCTGAGATGCTGCCTGTCCCGCTGAGTTACTTCAGCATTTTGTGTCTATCTATGAAATTGGAAGGATTCAGTTCAAGACCATCCCCCATGCAACCTTAAGAGGAGAGTGGTATTTCAGATTGGTGCAATCCTTGTGAACAAAATCCTAGAATATCCAGTATTTAGATCCTGGGTCAGGGTCAGGAGAGATGGTCAGGATCCAGTGAGATTCAGATTGTAGCATCAATCGCAGAAAGATCTTGCTCTTTTGAATGTACGACTTGTTTCACACTCTTCCAATTGTTGAATCATTGCTACTCTAAACTATAAAGAGCATGTCATTTCATTGAAATGTCTGTAAATGAAGAGATCATTGCACTTTTTGGTAAAGGACATTTTGCTCAATTCTATTTGAAACAATATTTCTGTCATCTTTGACAATTGATTATTTTTGTTTATATTTTGAGGCCTATATACAAGTAGCAGCAAGAATTAGGAGAAATGAGTTGAACCTTTATTTTATTTTTTTACAGATTGTGTAATGCATCCTTCACCCATGTTGCCTCTGTGCCAATAGTCCTGCTTGTCCCCGATGGAACAAGGATAGAGATCCCCTGGTCCTTGCCATTCACCCCACCAGCCTCTACATGCTCTGACATTCTCTGACATTCCCACCACCTGCAACATGATCCCACCACTAGGCACCTCTTCTCATCCCCATCCCTTTCTGTAGAGATCACTCTCTCTGCAATTCCTTGGTTCACTCATGCCTTCTCTCCTGTAATCACAGGTGATGTAACACCTCCCCCTACAACTTCTTGCACCTCCTGCAGGGGACCCCAGGAACCCTTGCAGGTGAGACAGAGGTTCATATGCACCAAAGATAGACACAAAAAGATGGAGTAATTCAACAGGACAGGCAGCATCTCTGGACAGAAGGAAAGGGTGACGCATCGTGTCAAGACCCTTCTTCAGACCAGTCAGGGGAAAGGGAAACGAGAGACCTAGGACAGAAAGGTCAGTGTGGGAATGGGAAGGAGAATTAAAGTGTTTAGCAACCTGGAGATCAGATAGGTCCATGCAGACTGAGCGAGGGTGTTCAGCGAAACGATCGCCCAGTCTACGTGTGATCTCGCCGATGTATAAGAGTCCACGTCTTGAACAACAGATACAGTAGATGAGGTTGGAGGAGGTGCAAGTGAACCTCTGCATAAGTTGAAAGGACTGTTGTGGTCCCTGGACAGAGATGAAGGAGGAGGTAGAGGGACAGGTGTTGCATCTCCTGCAGTTGGAGGGGAAGGTACCTGGGGAAGGGGTGGTTTGGGTGGAAAGGGATGAGTTAACCAAGAAGTTGCCGAGGGAACAGTCTCTGCAGAAGACGGAAAGCGGTGGAGATGGGAAGATGTGACTACTGGTGGGATCCCATTGGAGGTGGCAAAAATGTTGCAGGATTATGTGTTGTATGCGATGATGGGGTGAAAGATATGGATTAGGGGGACTGTCTCTGTTGCGACTAGGGGAGGGAGAGTATGGGTGGAGCTGCCGGGTACTGAGGAGACGTGCCATATGCACCTCCTCTAACCTCATCTACTGCATTCTGTATTCCCATCAACGTTTAGTCCCCTTATGTCACCAACAATCACTCGCTGGGCTTTATCTCCCCATACCTGTTTTGTAGCTTTCTCTCCTCCACTACAATGTCTGAAACTGACCTGAAACACGACCTAGCCATCTCCTTCAGAGATGCTGCCTGACCTGCTGAGTTCCCTGTTTTTTGCTGTTTATGGAGGCCCAAGACAGAACGATTGGTCTAGGAAGGGGAATGGGAATTAAAATGATTAGCAAGTGGAAGATGGTTAGCCAGTAGGTCTTGGTGGACCAAATGTTTAGCGAAATGGTAGCCGAGGCCACGTTTCGTCTTGACAATGTACAGGAGGCCACATCGAGAACACCAGATGCAGTAGATGAGGTTTGAGGAGGTGAACATGAACCTCTGTCTCACCTGGAAGGATTGTTAGGGACCCTGGATGAAAAATTGCTTCTGTTCGCCCTTTGTAAACAAACATGAAAAGTAAAAGTTCGTCTTCAAATACAGGCAGAGGAAATTGCACCCAGATTGTTTCAGAAATCACAAAAATTGAAGGGGTATGAAATAAAAAATGTATAATAATGTTTATGAGGGAAATAAGAATTATGTTCAGACAGTTTGCGAATTGTTTTTCAAGGAAGGCAGCAAATTGTACTTTACACAGTGTGCATCCCTGTTTATCCAACCAAATGGCGGTGGTTGGTTTGAAAAGGCAAATCAAATGGTGGTGGTTGGTTTGTAAAGTCAAATGTGGTGGCTTTGAAAAGGCAAATGATTAAAAGTCTAAACTTGACCACTTCCTGTTTGCACTGTATATTGATTTTAGAAAAAACACTACCACTTACGGCTGTGATTTTTAGCCATCTTACTCAGAGTTTCCCTCCGCTCATCAGGTGCAGAGGATTTTTCCCATCGATGAAAAATAAAAGAGTTATTAGTGTATAAAAAATGTTGAGATTCTCTCCTGTCAATCACGCTACGAAGGCCACACCCATTCCGGTGGGAGTGGGGAGGGACTATAAAACCCGGAAGTGTGGGCATGGCTCAAACTCTGCAAGATGGGGGAGGGAGAGGTCACGACTCTATGTCTGAGAAGTGAACACAACTGATCACACTGAACTGTGAGTGTGTTTTTTGTGGTGTTTTGTGTGGTTTTATGGTGGTTTCACCCTGCTTGAAATGAATTTGTTGACCCTGCACCCTGCTTGAAATGAATTTGTTGGCCCTGCACCCTGCTTGAAATGGTATGACTGCACTTGAATTTGGTGGCCTTGCACCCTTCATGAAATGGTATAAAACTGCATTTGCATTTGGTGGCCTTGCACCCTGCTTGAAAGGGTATGAAACTGCATTTGAATTTGGTGGCCTTGCACCCTGCTTGAAGTGGTATGAAACCGCACTTAAATTTGGTGGGGGAGGGACTATAAAACCCGGAAGTGTGGGCATGGCTCAAACTCTGCAAGATGGGGGAGGGAGAGGTCATGACTCTATATCTGAGGAGTGAACACAACTGAACACACTGAACTGTGAGTGTGGTTTTTAATGTGGTGTTTTGTGCGGTTTTATGGGTGGTTTCACCCAGCTTGAAATGGTATGAAACTGCACTTCAATTTGGTGGCCTTGCACCCTGCATGAAATGGTATGAAACTGCATGAATTTGGTGGCCTTGCACCCTGCTTGAAATGGCATGAAACTGCACTTGAATTTGGTGGCCTTGCACCTTGCTTGAAATGGCATGAAACTGTACTTGAATTTGGTAGCCTTGCACTCTGCTTGAAGTGGTATGAAACGGCACTTGAATTTGGTGGCCTTGCACCCTGCTTGAAATGGCATGAAACTGCACTTGAATTTGGTGGCCTTGCACCCTGATTGAAATGGAATTTCAAGGAATAGCCGCGTGTCAACTGCCAGCCCACCAGCCGTGAGTGAGCTGCCAACACACCAGGCTTGAGTGACTGAGCTGCCAGCCCAAGAATCCATTCGGCCCACAATGTCCATACTAGCCCTCGAAACCATTCCCTTCAGCCCACAACACCCATACTAGTGCACCAGAAAGCCTGTTTGGCCTGCTGCCCTGCCTGTGCTTGAAAATGCAATGCTTAATTGGAAATGAAATGAAATGACAAGGCCATGAGTTGTTTGGCCTGCTGCCCTGCCTGTGCTTGAAGGTCCAATGCTTAATTGGAAATGAAATGACAATGCCATGAGTTGTTTGGCCTGCTGCTCTGCCTGTGCTTGAAACTGCAATACCTTATTTGGTCCGACTGTGTTTTGAAGGAATAAATGCTTTATTAGGTCTGACTGTGTTTGGAAGAAATAAATGCTTTATTAGGTCTGACTGTGTTTAGTCCAAAAGTCCCGCTCATTTTGTGACTTCCGCTTAGTGGACAGGTCACGCTGATTGTGTAATTTCCGGTGGGTGCAGTGGTCGTGCTGATTGCGTAATTTCCGGTAAGTGCAGAGGTCACGCTGATTGCAGAAGTGCCACTGACTGCGGAAGCCCCACAGTGGAGAGGCTGCGCTCAGCCATGTGAGTAGATTCAAGAAGGTTTACTGTCGTGTGTGTGTGTGTGTGTGTGTGTGTGTGTGTGTGTGTGTGTGTGTGTGAGAGAGTGTATGTGTATATGTGTGTGAGTGTGAGTCTGTGTGTGAGTGTATATGTGTGTGTGTGAGTATGTGAGTGTATGTGTGTGTGAGTGTATGTGTGTGTGTGAGTATTGTGTGAGTATTGTGTGTGTGTGTGTGTGTGCGCGCGTGCGTGCGTGTGTGTGTGTGTGGTGAAGGGTGTGTGTGTGTATATTGGAATTGGTGGAGAGGTGGAATATTGCTTTGGGGGACCAACCCTCCCGTGTGAAGCTGGAACCCAACGGGTCACACTTAGTCTAGTTTATTATATATTTGCAGATCACTATTCACAGTGTGCAAACTCTAAAATTATTAATTCTTCACATAGAAATTATTATCCAATGGTACTCATACATCAATAAACAGGAAGCATTTCACGCATCAACTGACAGAAAGTCATTATACAATAAATGATGACCAACTATCTGTTTCCCCACAGAGCGATTCAGTCAAATGAAGCATAAACAGGAAAATCTATGGCACGCTGTTGTTTCAGTATTTTTAACTCATGTTCTTTCTGTTCACCCAAAATCCTATCTTGAGTTAAAAATGACTAAAATAAAAAGGGAGAATTCTGTGACTGCACGGCAGATTTTTTAAGTTTCCAAAAAACAGTAAAAAGAAAGGTCAATGTTCTTATCTGATCAGGAGCAAATAAGAAAGGACAAAGCAAAAAACAGACAAGAAAATAACAGACCTTGATCAACCGAAGATAGACACAAAATGCTGGAGCAACTCAGCGGGACAGGGAGCATCTCTGGAGAGAAGGAATGGGTAATGTTTTGGGTCACGACCCTTCTTCAGACTGAAGGCAATCCGTGTGAATTGAGTCTTCCAGCATCTCTGGAGAGAAGGAATGGATGACATTTTATGTCGAGACCCAAAACATTACCCATTCCTTCTCTCCAGAGATGCTGCCGGTCCCATTGAGTTGCTCCAGCATTTTGTGTCGATGTTCAGTGTAAACCAGCATCTGCAGTTCCTTGTTACACAGAACTCACGTACATAGACGACTGAAATTCCTGAAAAGACTGGAAGAGTCAATTCACACTGATGGCCTGCAGAGGGCAGACATTTGTGATAAAACACATCGAATGGGTTAAGGAACTATTTGAGATCCACTGAACATCCTGATCAAGTGGAGAAATGAGCAAGATATCCCCCTGAAGCCCAAACACAAATAAATTGCTGGAAAGACTGGCAGGTTGATGGCTTTTCATCAAAAGTAGATGAAAGTAGGAGGTAAACATGCTTGAAGATGCAGTGAAAGGTGACGGGGAACAAACAACAAAATGGTTGGCCTGTTGCAGGAGAAATCACATAACAAAAAAGATAAAGATGAAGGGAAATGGAAGTGGAGCAATTGAAGAAGAAAGAATAGGAAGTGGAAGTCTAAAAATAATAGCAGATTTTAAAAAAGTGGCTCTCAGCATGCCACTGTTGAGGCACAAAGTGCTGAAGTAACTCAGCAGGTCAGCCAGCATCTCTGGAGACCATGACCCCAAGGGTTCCCCAATAAAACATAATCTATCCATGTTCTCCAGACCTGCTGAGTTATTCCAGCATTTTGTGATTTATTTTATTGTAAACCATCATCTGCAGTTCCTTGATCAACAAGCAACTGTTATTTGGATATTTCAGGTAACCTGCTCCCCTTCTGTCCCATTCTGATCTACCCAGGCATACACCCTTCTCTTCAATCCCACTGCCCTCAACTACCCAATTTATTTTCCTTATCCCACCCACTACATCTATCCATCTCCCACATCCTCCTCCCATTGTTCCCGCCTGCCTATCCAATATCCCTTGTTTGGTTCCTTCCCTTTGAAATTTTATTATCTGCAGCCCTTTGTTGCCTCCACCAATCACTTCCCTGCCTCCATTTCCACCCTTCCCTCCTCCACCTGACTCCATCGGCCAATTAATCCCTTGTCACCTATTTGTTTAGGAAGGAACTGCAGATGCAGATTTACATCGAACATAGACACTAAATGCTGGAGTAACTCAGCGGGACAGGCAGCATCTTTGGATAGAAGGAATGGGTGACGTTTTGGGCCGAGATCCGTCTTCTGATGGGTCTCGACCCGAAACGTCACCCATTCCTTCTATCCAGAGATGCTGTTTGTCCTGCTGAGTTACTCCAGTATGTTGTGTTTATCTTCCACCTATTGTTTGCCAGCTCTTCCCCACTCGCACCTGTTTATATTGGCTATTTCCCCTATGCTCTTTCAGTCTAGATGAAGAGGCCCAACCAGAAACGTTGACTGTTCTTTGCCATCCACAGGTACTAATTGACCTGATGGGTTCCTCCTGAAAATTGTTTCATAGCTCCATATTCCAGCATCTGCATTCCCTAGTGTTTCCATGATTTAAATTAACAAGGTTACTTTAGAAAAGTGAGCATAGATTTGTGAGGATGCAGCACACTAAAGAACTTTGGAAGGCTATTAAGGCATACGCCCCTTTGGGTTTTAAGTCATTTGAACATTATCTCTTATTTGCTTACAGGGATCATGGATTTAATAAGCAAGAACTGCATGTGTCCAAAACCAGTATTAAAAACAAAGTTTTGTAAATACGCAGCAGGCCAGGTAGTTTTTATGAACAGATTTTCATATACACTTACATCAAATCATTCACTATTTGCCTGTCCACTGATGCTGCTTGATTACTGCATGTATTTTATTTACTTAAGATCATGGTTTGTTTTGTTGAGGATCAAGTCACTTGATGCAATTCATTTTAACTTGAGTCGCCTTGCCTTCTTTTCAACTGCCTTCAGATTTAGTTTTATGCCATGTTCAATCACTAACATTTCCCATTGTATGATAAATGAAATCTTCCTGCAGACAGGTTTCAAGCTTCAGGTAGAAATGTAGGCGGCCAGTTAATATAAACTGCGTCAAAGAACAGCCCCCGTAAAAGCAAGCTGCCCATTATTCACACTAACAATGCGCCCCCAATCAGGTGCCAATTCTAAAGTCAATCTAGTCAGAAGCATCATGTAAGACTTCATTGAAAACAGAATCAGACGGTCTTTTATAAAGAAGTAATTTAAATACTTAAATTTGACTCACCTGGCAGCACAATTATTTTAATTTCGAGAACATTAAGTGAATATATTTCACTAGGATTGTAACTAAAATGAAATGATAAATAGCTAAAATAAGAGTCGGATTTATGTTGTTTGTTAAGGTACTAAATGAACATTACAACACAATCCAGCGATATCTGAACAGTCAGTGTCAAAGTGTTAAGAAATGACAGATGGAGTTTAACAGTAAGACAATACCCATGAGAATGGGTAAAAACAACTGGAAACACAGCAATTTAGTTCAGCTGCAACATACCTGGGGTGACAAGGGAAGGGAGAAAAAAGATTGCTGTTTCTGGCTGTGAGGCAAATAGAATATTAGTTTAGTATTTGGTTTAGTATTTGGGGTTCAGACTAAAGAAGGGTCTCGACCCCAAAATGTCACCCATTCCTTCTCTCCATAGATGCTGCCTCTTCCACTGAGTTGCTCCAGCATTTTGTGTCTATCTTCTACATAAAGATTTTATTTATTTCCTTTGCTTCCTTTGATTTTATTTACTGCCTTTACTACCCACAAATACTAAACTAATATTCTATTTGCCTCACAGCCAGAAACAGCAATCTGTTTTCTCCTCTCCCTCAGTCTGAAGGAGGGTCTCAACCTAAAATCTCACCCATTCCTTTTCTCCAGAGATGCTGCCTGTCCCGCTGAGTGTCCATCTTCGATTTAAACCAGCATCTGCAGTTCCTTCCTGCACAAAATCTTTATGTATATTGGTGGAACTAGTTTTCAAATTCCAGATGGCTATTTACCCAAATTTCCTGAAGTTTATTTCCTGAATTGTCAATTGTCTATTTAGGTAGGACTTTAAAATTAGTGATGTTTAACTCCTCTGTAAAATGTGGTGCCATCTCCTTAGTGTTTCAGTAGTGCAATTCTGATACAGTATTCTTTGATTATTCATTTAGATCACTTAGGTGCAGCCATTAAACGGGAAAATTGAGATGTATACTGTAGCAACAATCAATTCCCATTATTTCATGTTTGGTTTATTGAAATATCGCAAAGAGCATCAGCCACAATTAACTGCCACAAATTTAGACTGAGGTACGTTAAGAAGACAAAAAGGAACTACAGGTGCTGGAATCTTTCGTAGAACGCAAGAGCAATTTTGGGCCCCATATCTGAGGAAGGATGTGCTGGCGCTGGAGAGGAGGTTTACGAGAATGATCCCAGCCTTGAGTGGGTTTACATATGATGAGCTTTTGAAGGGGCTCGGCCTGTATTCACTGGAGTTTAGAAGGATGAGGGGGTACCTCATTGAAGGTCAAAGGTTGATTTATTGTCACATACACCTAGATGTAGTGAAATTCTTTTTGCCAATGCAGCACATAAGAAAGAATACAAACATAACAATAATAAATAGCTTTAACATAAAAACATCCCCCCACAATGGTTCCCATTATGGGGGAAGGCACAAAGTCCAGTCCCATCCCCAATGTCCACCCATAGTCGGGCCTATTGAGGCCTCCACAGTTGCCTCTACGGAGGCCCGATGTTCCAGGCCGTCCTCGCTGGGTGATGATGTTCCGGCGTCGGGAGAGTCCTCTCAGCGGCATGGGAACCCTGGAACGGCCGCCTCCCTACTCGAGACCGTGGCTTCCGGAGCCGACAAGGCCGCGCCGAATGGAGCTCAACTGGCAAATAGTGAAAGGCTTGGATAAAGTGGATGTAGAGAGGACGTTTCCACTAGTGGGAGAATCTAGGACCAGAGGTCATAGCCTCAGAATAAAAGGACGTACCTTTAGGAAGGAGATGAGGAGGAATTTATTTGGTCAGAAGATAGTGAATCTGTGGAACTCATTGCCACAGAGGCCAAGTCAATAGATATTTTTAAGGCAGAGATAGATAGATTCTTGATTAGTACAGGTGTCAGAAGTTATAGGGAGAAGGCAGGAGAATGGGGTTAAGATGGGGTTGAGTTCCATTCGATAAGCCATGTGGCTGTGTGGACTTGATGGGCCAAATACCCTAATTCTGCTCCTATCACATAAACTTATGAACATGAATTGCTGGAGTAACTCTGTGGGTTAGGCAGCATTTCTGGGGGACATGGACGGGCAACCTTGCAGTCCGGCCTCTTCTTCAGACTGGAGAATTAAGGAGATAATCGGACATGTAGAGATAATTATTAAAAAAATAACGTGAAAGTGTAGAGGTATGGGGCCAAAGAGGAATCTGTAACATCCTCTCTTATGGACAGTTTACAGTCTTGGTGATTTTGAAAACAAATCCAGCAACACTTAATAGATCAGCTTTCATTTGTTTAGATTAGAGATACAGCGCAGAAGCAGGCTCTTTGGCCCACCAAGCCCGTGCCGACCGGCGATCCCCACACATTAACACTACCCTACACACACTAGGGAAAATTTACATTTATACCAAGCCAATTAACCTACAAACTTGTACGTCTTTGGAGTGTGGGAGGAAACCGAAGATCTCGGAGAAAACCCACGCAGGTGCAGACAGGCACCCGTAGCCAGGATCGAACCCGGGTCTCTGGCGCTGTAAGGCAGCAACTGTACTGCTGCACCACCGTGCCACTCTTATCCAATTGCAGCCCTAAAACACTCGGCCTCTATTCAGAACAACATCAATCCAGGACCTCATCGATAAATGAAGGAGATATCCTTGAGCTGTCACTTCTCAGAACAGCACAAGGGCAGGCATCTGACATTCCTCAGAGAATAACTCAGAAACACATTGGAGACTGAATCAGGTGAATGAGGCACAGGTTGCAGAGATCCAACTATTTGTGATTCTCTATGAGGGTCAATCTGCAGTGAAAGAAGTTCCAACTCAGCCCAAACAATCCTTTCTACTCTGGATGCAACCACTACTGATCATCACGTTACACTTATGCAAACTTGGAAAATAAAAATGAAGGGCTCTTTTGCATACCTGGGGAAGCATGGTATGAAAACGAATGCAACTCACTTATACAAAAAAAGGTTTATATTTTAAATAGTATTTTTAGAGAAGAAAAATGTCCCAAACCACAACTTAGAAGCCTAAATGCCCCTGTCCCACTTAGGAAACCTGAACGGAAACCTCTGGAGACTTTGCGCCCCACCCAAGGTTTCCGTGCGGTTCCCGGAGGTGGTTGCCAGAGGTTGCAGGTAGTGGAAGCAGGTAGGGAGACTGACAAAAACCTCCGGGAACCGCACGGAAACCTTGGGTGGGGCGCAAAGTCTCCAGAGGTTTCCGTTCAGGTTTCCTAAGTGGGACAGGGGCATAATCAAACTAAAACAGACAATAGCTTACTGAGGTATTAAAGGGGCAGTCCCACTTGGGCGACCTAATTGGCGAGTTTAGTCGAGTTAAAAAAAAAGACATGTAGAAGACCTCCTTCGACCTCCTTCGACTATGTTGAAGACCAGCTTCGACTAGCTACGACTAACTTCAGGAAAATTGGACACCGAATAGTGGAGAGTGAAGACGGCCTCCTTCGATCTCCTTTGACCTCCCTTCGACTATGATGAAGACTATCTACAACTACCTTTGACTACCCTCGATTACCTACGACTACCATGTCGACCTACTACGACTAAACCTATGAGCAAAAACAGTATCGATTTTTTCCATGGCGACCTTTTTTTACTCGCAGGCATTTTTTTAAATATTGAAAAAAACGCCGTGACCTAGCTGAGGCCTCGAGTACACGGAGACCACTCTCAAGCATGAAGGAGAGTTACAAAGACCTCCTACGACCTTGTGTCGATCATGCTGCGTATGAGTCGAGGGCAAACTCGCCAGAATTCGTGGAATAGGTCGCCCAAGCGGAACAGGCCCTTAACATTGTACCTAAAAAGGAGTGAAAATGGTGGTGATATTAAATGAAGAGTTAAACCAAGGCATGGCAACTGGTCATGGGAAAAGGGAATGGATACTGCATAGATAGCCCATGTTGGATGGCCTCTGTGAGAAAATTTTCCAATGATGTTGATCAAACTGGAATTGAGTATGATCAATATGAGTAAAATCTTTTCTGTATGAGTGCAAACCTAAATCTTTTAAACTTTATATTGTGTTTGTGGTTATCTGCACACTTCAAGTATTTGAAGATTTTCTATTGTAGAGTCGTAGAGCAATGCAGCGTGGAAACAAACCCTTGGCCCAACTTGTCCATGACAATCAAGATGCTTCATCTAAGCCCACTTGTCTGTGTTTGGTTCACATCCCGTTAAACCTTTGCTATCCATGTACCTTTTAAATATTGTTATTGTACTGTGGCTATTAGTACATAAATTTGACTGTAACAACAAGGATCTATGCTTATTAACTCTTGCATTCGTTGTAGCTTGGAAGATCATTAATGGTGAATAACCTGTAACCCTTGACAGCCTAGGACCTGTCAATCTACACTTTAAAAATATCCAAACTTCTGCCCTCCACAACTGTCTGTGGCATGAATTCCACCGCATCATCCACTGACTAACGAAATTCCTCCTCTTCTCCTTTCTAAAGGTACGTCCTTTTTTTTTCTGAGGCTGTACCTCTCGTCCTAGACTCTCCCTCAGTTGGAAACATCTTGTCCACATCCACTCTATCTAGGCCTTTCATTATTTGGTAAATTTCAATGAGGTCACCCCTTATCCTAACTCCAACGAGTACAGGCCTCGATCCTGTCAATTTAAGCACAATTTTACCTTGATATTATTCTGCTCTCTACTATTGCCATGGATGGGGTGAATGCTATCCAAGAACAATTCTGGATCCACACATCACTTGCCATTTCTTGCCCCGCTGCCTCCCTTCACCTCATTCTAACTATTGTTCTAACTATCACTTCACTATTCCATCAATCTGAATAAGTGCCTGACCTGAAACGTCATCTGTCCATTTTCCTCTACAGAGGCTGCCTGATCTGCCAAGTCTCTCCAGCAGTTTGTTTTTCACTCATGACTCGAGCATCTGCTGCCTCTCGTATCCCCAATTCCGTATTGTTCATGTTGGCTTCAATGCTGCAAAGATTTCCTTTCTTCTTGTGAAAACATCCTTTCAATAATGAACCACACTGTTAAAATTGCCATGGTTGACTATCTTGGCTTTGGACTTGCATGGTGTCCTTTTTTTGATCATAGTTAAAATATATTGCTATTTTAAATTGACATATGTGCAGCAAATGGCTTCCGATATATCTCTAACAGCAATTCACACCAGACTCAACTGCATACTTCAAATTCTCTTTTGGAATTTGTGCTACTGTTGCTGCTCTGTTGTATGTGCATCTTGCACTTGACAAAAATCTTAAGCTTTCCCAGATGTCATCGCCATATACGCTAGTATTTAGTGTGGAAATGTCAGACCCCTTGATTAATTTGTTCAGCGATTAAACCACAAACAAATTTTTCACACATCGTATGGTCTAAAAAGGCCATAATGTTACTGTTGGAGATGATTTTGTGTTTAACATACCCTGAATCTGGCTTCACGTGGGGCACAATTGCTCTTTTAATTACAGCTCAGGTAGGAACAGACACAAAGAACATCTCGTAGAGCAGTGGTGAGTTAAACAAATCGGTTTATTCCAGACTTTAACAGTGCTCACTGGAAAGCACTCTGAGAGAACCCAAAGTGTTTCAGATTCACAGCACCCACTGCATTTTTACTATGGGTACATGTGGATTTAACATTTTTTAAATAATTCTTCAATCTTTTATCTTTGTTATCTCCCCAGGGTAATCTTTAACCTTATGTTCCCTGTTAATTAGGAAACCACACTCCCATTTGTCTACTAAATGGGTGCAATAAAAAGAACAGTACTCCCTGATCAGCTGTAATTCCCTCAGCTTAGTTTACAACCCCCAATGTGCTGTCGAATCTAAATATAATGATAAATTGATTTATTGTCTTTCCACACTGTATCACTCTAGGACTGTGACTTAATAAAGTTCCCTTTATTATGTTGGCCACTTTTCCCATCATGTTTCTCCAGCATGTAAGCTCCTGGGTTAAATATATTACAAACTACTCATCTTCCACATAATTTTCAAAATTTCCTACATCAGTTACTGCGTCAACACATGTCATTCAGCAAACAATGGCAGTCATTGGCAGTCTCAACTGGTTCCTGATTTTTTGTTAAATAAATGTAGCTCCCCTCAATGTCTGATGGTTTGGGACTGAAATGTAACCTTATCCCAATTATTGAACAAAACACTATTTACCTTCTGAGACATCAGACGATTTGCTCATGTGGTATACATTTTGGAACCATTCCAATTAGAAGGCTGGCTTTCTTACGTTCCTCTGTTGTTCAAAACAATTTATTGCTCTCAATGTTAATTTCTATATGTTATTACATTACCAGAATGCGTTTATGAAGCTGCTTTATTAGCTGTATTCAAAATAAATTCTATACACTCATTCCTTCCCACCCAAACTACTCTCTCCGCAGGTACTTGCCCCTGCAACTGCAGAAGATGTAATACCTATCCCTATACCTCCCTTGCATCAATCCATAGACCCCAGCAGTCCTTCCAGGTGAGATGGAGGTTCACCTGCACCTCCTGTAACCTCATCTACTGTATCTCGTGCATCTGCGAGACCAAGCATAGAACACGTGTGTTCGTTCTGCAAGGTCTGCTTTATCTCACGTTTGCTAACCATTTTAATTTCCCTTCCCATTCTGACCTTTCTGTCCTGGGCCTCCTCCATTGCCAGAGTGAGGCCTCATGCAAAATGAAGGAACAGCATTTCATATTCCGCTTGAGCAGCTTACAACCCAATGGTGTGAATACTAAATTCACCAATCTTACGTAACAAATCTACAAACGCCCCACCCCCTTCTTTCTCCTGTAACCCACCTGGCCTCACACCCTTCTTCCCCACCCACACACTCTCTGCCTATATTTCTTCCTCTGGTTTCATAATTTTTACCTCTTCTATCCTCCTCACACCTTCTGTCTTTTCATCTCTGCTCTTTGTCCAACCACCTGCCTACCAACCCCTCACCCCCCCCCCCCCACCCCCACATTCCACCCCCCCCTCCACTCCCTATATCCACCTATAATTCCCCAGGCTTTATCCTACCGAATGGCCTATTTCTGCACCTATTTTCTATATTTCTATGCACGTTCTCCAGTGATACAGCCTGAGCCACTGAGTCATTCCAGCACTTTGTGTCTTTTTTGTAAACCAGCTCCTGCAGTTGCTTGTTTCCCTATATTCCCCTTATATATTGCCATGGATGGCTGGAATGCCAGTAAAAATGCCATTCACAAGGGAGGTGGTGGAGGATATGGATCACGTGTAGGCAGGTGGAGCAGATTAGATTAATTTGGCATCATATTCAGCACTAACATTATGGGCTGAAGGGTCTGTTCCTGTGCTGTAGTGTTCTATGTTCTCAGTACCAAAAATAACAGGAATGTTAGAGTTTCTCAGTACAATGCATACTTTCGTAATGGATTCATGTTTTAAGAAGGATTTAATCAATAGCTATAGATAACTTTCTGACTTTGTATATTGCGTGTTAATTTTTCACATATTATCATATGAGTAACAATATAGCACACATTGATCACCTATAGGCTGAAATGAATGTTTCCAGATGGTTCATTTGTTGTTGCATCACTTATAATATGAATATAACTCATGTTATAGTCAAATGTCTGTTACTGCAAAAGGAAATAATTTATCAATCAGACTGAAATCTAGGTTACACATGGTTATCTACAACTCAATGTTAATATTCATGCGAATCCCGTTATTTCAAAGTGCCTTAATTTGATCATTAAGGTTATTATTTCGCTTTTTAAAATATCTTTTACTATAGTGTCTAATTATAATTATTAGATAATTTCTTTTTTTTTAATTGGAAATATAATTTTTAATTATCTGGAGCAAGTCATAAAGAGGACATTCTAACTAATGTCTTCCAGGATTCGTGACCAGCTACAAATAAGCTCCATGTTTATTTCCATTTACCATTATATGCTCCTATCCACACATCACAGAATCATCAAAATGAAATAATTGCAAGAACAATAGATAGTTTCATAATTTGCTGATAAGTTTCTTCAGAGATATTTCTCATTCACTAAACACCATCATTTGTAAAGCACATAAAATATGAATAAAATGAACCCACTTTCACAAAAACTAAAAATCTATTAATAAACTCAACACATTATAAACTATTTATCTTCATATTTACCCAGTAGCAAAAATATTAAAATATTTCTGAATATTTCTCTAAAGAAAGAAGGGTCTCGACCCGAAACATCACCCATTCCTTCTCTTCAGAGATGCTGCCTGTCCCACTGAGTTACTCCAGCATTTTGTGTCTATCTTTGGTTTAAACAAGCATCTACAGTTCCTTCCTACATATTAAAATCATTAATATATTTTTAGAATGAACAATGTGTGTAATGATATGCTGCACATGTTTTACAACACTGTGGTTGCAAGTGTTATTTTCTACGCTGTTGGCTGCTGGGGCAACAGCATTAGTGCAAAAAACAACAAGAAGCTGGACAAACTGGTTAAACGAGCTAGCTCAGTGCTGGAGGGGAGAGTAGACTCTGGGATGGATGTGCTTGAGAGGCGTATGAGGCACAAGGTGCAGGTCATCCTGAAAAACCCCGGGCATCCCCTCCATGTAATTCTGGAGAGTCAAAAGAGCACTCGGAACAACAACCGGCTCCTCTTCCTGCCCTGTAGAACGGAACGGTTCAGGAGATCCTTCACCCCTGCAGCCATTAGATTTTATAATTCAGACCGCTAGGCTGTAGGGGGATGCATTTTGCAATTTTTAATTTTTAATTGTTAATTATTGGTCTTTTTAAGTATTTATTGCTCTCAGGTAGTGTCCACATTGTATTCTATGTATTTTCTGTCTGCGTTCGTTTTGAATCTGTGGGTTTGTTGGTTGGGGGCTTCTGGACATCTGAATTTCCCTGAGGGGATCAATAAAGTATTTATAAAAAAATAAAAATAAAAAATGAAAATATATATATATATATATACATTGAGTCATACAGCTCAGAAAAGAGGCCCTTCGGCCCAATTTTCTCATGCCATCCAAGATCCCCCATCTACACTAGTCCCACCTGCCCACTTTTGGCCAATATCCCTCTAAACCATTCCCCTCCATGTACCGGTCCAAATGTCTTTTAAATGTTGCTACAGTACCTACCTCAACCATGTGACTTTCCCTGGGTTTAATAATTCTATTAGTTTTTTCAATGATGAAATCACAACAAATTTCTTACACATTGCATGCTCTGTTTCATCACAGGTCCTTCAGCACACAATAGAGTAATTGGCAATCTCACGCGGCTTCCGATTTCTTGATCCATGTATGTACAGTAGGTCTCCTCAATGTCTGATACTTTGGGATAGAAATGATCATGTAGGCTTGTATCAATTGCTGACCAAAACAATATTTATTATCTGTGACATCAGGCTTATACAGTGTAAATTTTGGAACCATTTCAATTACAAGATTGGATTTTTTAGATTTCTCTGTTGTTTTGAGCAAATTCTTGGTATCTGTACATATAAACTGAAAAGTTCACACAACTAATTGTATGCATTAAATCTTCTAATGTAAACTGCTTGAATCCAAGCAGCCATTTTGACGCATTCCTGGTCTCATGTTCACAACTGCGGGTTCTTTTTTAGGGCAGTTATTCATTATGCCACCGTTTGTCTTGCTTTTGCAACGTAATATTTGATATGGGCTGTTATTAATCTCTATGCATGGCTGAAATGTCATGGGATTTCAGACTCATCCTATAAATTGATTGTAAGATTAAATGAGAACTTACCAGTTTGAAGTTTGATCTTTATTTTATGAGGAGTTACAGTGAGCGATTACGTGAAGGAGCCCTGCCAGTCCGCATGCGTGTCAAGCTTCAAAGCAGCGGTGTGAAATCACAGATACCAGCAGTCGAAGTAACATAGTAAGACTTAGAGAAGACTAGAATTACCGAGTGATCTTTATGAGAGATGGCAGGGAGCGGAGGGCACGTAATCGCTTACTGTAACACCTCATAAAATAAAGATGAAACTTCAAACTGGTAAGTTCTCGTTTAATCTTACTATTTTACTTCGGAGTCATGTGAGTGATTCCGTGAAGATTTCAAAACCCAGTGATTTCATGCCGTGAGAAATGAGTCTCCACAACCACAGTTGCTTCATTGACAGATGAGGGAAGCATTCATAATGAATAAAGAATAGTAACTCCTCTCATTCGGAGTAAATTAACCACTGAACCTAAAATAGAGTTGGCAAATACCCCTGGTCTGGCAATAGGTTATTATGAAATGTTCAGAAGTTAATTCGCCCATCCTGCAGTCGCCAGGATGTGGTCCATAACATTTGCTGCTGATGTTGTAGCAACCCTGGTGGAATGAGACTAGAAAAATATATCAGAATCTACTTCTGTATGAGCCAAACCCTGTTTCAACCACTTGGGGATGGTCCAAACCAATACCTTTTATAAATTAACAAACATTGCTAGTTCAGAGCCTCTAAGCTCTTCGTGACCTTGATGTATTGTTGTATATGTGTGACCATAACCGAAGGTTCATGAGGTATGCCATGAAACTAGTTTGAGACTTCATGTCTGCTCTGCTTAACTAAACATTAAAATAATATTATTTGCATATGTAACCATCCTATCCAGTCACAATATGTAGTGACTGAACCCGTTGCGCTGAGACCAGCGCCATGAGGATAACTACCTTGTGAGAGCCAAGCCAAGGATATAGCTGGAGCCCCCTGGTGTAATAGTGTTAATACCACATCAATATCCCATACTGCCCTGTGCTTGTCCTGGGAACTTGTGTGAAAGATATCCTCTATAACTCGATATCAGAAGGTGAAACCCGACAGAGTGGGTCCCTTTTGCTGCAGCAAATATGATGGGAAAGCACGTTGGGCACAGTTAGTGGTCCTATAACTTAATTTATTGTCAAAGACCCATTTGAAACGAACTCCAAGCCGTCAGTTATCTGTACCGTATTAGATGTAACTTAAGTATTTAAACAAACGCTTCCCATCTCCTGAAGAGGAAATGTAATGCTTTCCTTTCTTGGTGCTATCCCTGCATTTTGCAGCGAGCACATACATGGATCGGTCTGACAATCCGAGCCGCAGGGGCGGTCTACTCAGAATCTATACGTCAATAATTGATTTATCATGCAGAGGCTGGTTTCCCGAGCCACAGGCTGAACCAGCAAGTTTTATGTTTAGAATAACCGTAAAAGGTTGTATTATTATTCCCGACAAAGCGGGAAGAATGCTGCATAGCCCAGTCAGACAGAACGACAACCTAGAGCGGGATCTTGCTGACTTTATTGCAAGACCCGACTAATAAGGCAAAATGAAGGGAGACGAACATAACTTCTTTCTCCTTATAGCGAGAGTGCTGTTATGCCACATATTTTTGCAACCGGTAAATGAGGCTGGAAACAAACATATCAATTCGGTATTCCATTGAGCCATAATTTCATTAAATGCTTTGTGATCCAACACCCATTTTGTGTTGTCATTGATTACACGTGATGATATTCCAACGTAAATTGAGATTAGGTAAATCCGGAAGTGGCGGCGCTGGGAACGGCTGCGGCTCGCCTGCAGTCCGTTTGTTTTTACTTTTTTGTGTTGTTTTTTTTCCGTTTTGTCTAGTTGTGTTTTTGTTTTTTAGGTTGTGTTTATGTGGGGGGGGGGTGGGGCGTTGAAACGGGGTTTGCTGTCTCTCCCTTGGGGGGAATACGACTTTTTCGTCGTATCCCCCCTCTCTGCCTCCGTCTGCGCTGAGGCCTAATGGCGGAGCTGGCGACCTCGGGACTCTGGAGGCAGCCTGTCAGGACTCGCCCTGGGTTCGCTCCCGTGAGGGTGGCCCAGCTCGGGGCTGGAACTGCGCTCCCGTGAGCACGGCCTGGCGAGGGGCCGAGACTCTCCCGTGAGGGGCTGTGGCACTCCCGTCGGAGTGGCCCAGCCCGAGGGAGGAACGGCACTCCCGTCGGAGTGGCCCAGCCCGAGGGTGGAACGGCACTCCCGTCGGAGTGGCCCAGCCCGAGGGTGGAACGGCACTCCCGTCGGAGTGGCCCAGCCCGAGGGAGGAACGGCACTCCCGTCGGAGTGGCCCAGCCCGAGGGAGGAATGGTGTTCCCGTCGGAGTGGCCCAGCCCGAGGGAGGAACGGCACTCCCGTCGGAGTGGCCCAGCCCGAGGGAGGAATGGCGCTCCCGTCGGAGTGGCCCAGCTCGAGGGAGGAACGGCACTTACGTGAGGGCGATCCGGCTCGGGGCTGGAACGGTGCTCCGGTGGCAGGGACGGCGTTCTGGCGGCTATGACCCGAGTCCTGGGTTCAGCTGCGGGCCAGTGGCTGCGTACGCAGGACTGGAGCCGGCCCGTTGCGGGGTTCGGTGAGCCGCGGGACTGATTTACCATCGCCCGGTGGGGTATCGCCTCAGCGCAGAGGGAGAAGAGGAGGGAAGAGACTGCAGCCCTAAGGTTTTTGCCTCCACCTTTGAGTGAGGTGCTTGGAGGACTCACTGTGGTGGTGTTAATTTGTGTTTATTGTTGTTATTATTGTATGATTGTATGTATGACTGCAGGCACGAAATTTCGTTCAGACCGTAAGGTCTGAATGACAATAAAACCATTCAATTCAATTCAATTCAATTCTATTACAGGATATTCTGTCTTGATCGCACCCATGTGACTAACATACGCCACCACCATAGTGATTAACTTAATGTTTGAGCATGCAGATTATGCATATTCACTCAATAACCCTTTAACCTATAGAATGCACCTAGTGTCTATAGGTAATTCATACCAAGATCTGAATAATTACTAATTGATGCAAATCTCCTCTGCCTATGAACTAGATGGCATTCATAATTTTCCACCTTAGAGCCCCATCAGTTTATAATATAACTGAAATTTTACTGACCAGATTACTGGAGCAACGCTGAATACTGTTCGTCTACCATAATGACCTTGGTAGCTTCAGCTGGTAATAGCATTAGGTCTGTCACAAGACCTACATGGCATTTGAGAGATTACTACTTTGCACAGCTGAATTACAGCCACTATATTGCCAATTATACTTAATGAATAGAAGGCTGTTTTATCACAACAAGATTGTTCAAGGCTCCTATTAATTCCAATCTCTTACCCCAGGGTGGAGTCACAGGCTAATTAATAGTTAAAAGTAAATCCCAATGATGAATAAATCTAATTGGTATCACCTTCATTTCTGAAACATAGTTTGAGGCTGAAACAGCTGATTTTAACAACATACAGCGTTAGAATGTCCTCCAGACAAGACATGACAAATGTTTTTGAGCTCTGAGCAGTCCAAGCATCGGTTTTAGTAAACTGGTAAATTACCTGGGAACTGAAGTTAATCCATTTTGCAATGTTTTATCATTGCCTTATCCAGATAATTTTCAAAATGTCTCCGGTGATCTCTGTAAATGGGAGCATCCTAAAGAAATCAGATGGGAAGTTTCCTATTTTGGGAATTTTTTTTACTGCACATGCGAGTTAAACGACATTCTGCATCTTTTCCACAATGAACAGGCCACGCCTGCGAATTCCGTACCTGCTCGAGCTACAACTCTGGCCCGTTTTCCGAGCCAGTCCCGAAAGCCAATCCTGGCCATAATACTGAGCCTGCCTCGAAAGACAACTCTGGACATAATTCTGAGCTTGCCTGTTAAGACAAATCTGGCCCAATTCTGTGCTTGGAACCTTAGTATTGTGCAGCTTTGCATGGTTAGATGCCACAACGATTTGTGTGTTGTAAGGTCACTAGAACCACTTCCATCCTTATCAAGGGAAATGCCATTTTCATACAACACATAAACTAAACACATGTTATCATTATCATTAGTACAAAACAAGTGTAAATATTACCAACTTGTAGATGGTCCCATATGTTTCCTGAGCCCGACTTGGGTCTCGGATTTAAGACCTCTGTCCAACTTTCATGCTGCCACCAGCTTCAGTGAATTGCTTACTGGCAACGAAGGCGTGTGGTGTGTTGTTGCCACAACGATGAAGCTTTGCTCGTCGTTGGTACCTCGATTGGTCCGACAGCTTTTGCTTCCTTATCCATGTTTTACCTGTTGAATAGGTCTTACCTCAAGAGAAGGTTCAGCGGCTTGTTTTAATGTCACCCCTGAAGCGTTGTTCATTCCCGGCATTTATAGCATGAGGGGAACTCTAGCCCCTTCCGGGTATTCTGCCACCTTCGTTTGTGAGGACTCCCTTGAATCCATAAGCATTTATTCCAGTACGTTCCACAGACATACTTTAGAATTTAGAATTCGGTTACACTGACGACTCGCACTCGCCTCCACAGAGAGGGGGATTCGTAGACAGCCATGAACAGGTGCTGCCGCAGACCCCTGCCTCAGAGTATGCTTACCAGCTATACCTCCGATCTCGGAGTCAGAACAAACTGACTCTGTGTGTTCACTTCCTCCAAGAGGGAGACATCATGCAGTCCTTCTGTAGGTGCTGCTGCCAGAGTCTCCCGAGGAGACCTTCGAATATAAAGCTCCTTTTGCTGGAGCATATCGTGCTGGAGCATCCTCTCCATCAGGAGCTCTTTCCAGACAGCCCTTCAACAGGTGCTGCTGCCACGGGCCCCTGAAGAGACCCGCGGATATAAAGCTCCTCTTACTGGAGCATATCGTGCTGGAGCACTTTTTATTGGCTCAATAGCCCTTCTTGGCTTTCATGCCTTGGGGTTATGCTCTGCAATACCTCCAACCTCAGGGTCAGAACAAAACTGCCCCGGTAAGCTCACCTCCTCCATGAGGGAGACATTATGCAGCCCTTCTACAGGTGGTGCTGCCATGGGCCCCCAAGAAGACCCGTGGATATAAGGCTCCTCTTCATGGAGCAGATCTTCCCTATACAGCCCTTACCAGAAGCTGCAGCCACGGGCCCATGGGGTGACCTCACGGATATAAAGCTCCTCCTGGAGCCTGTCGTGATCGAGCATCCTCTCCATCAGGTGCTCCATCTTTACCAGACGTCCACAGACGTCGCTTCTAGTGGGAGGAGAATCCTCCTGGCCCGACTCCACGGGCTTACTTTTAAATGGCTTTTCCTTCCCACAGGACTAGCCACGGTGCTCACAGTCGGCACCCTGATACCGCCTTCCTTATGGACTTACCCCTCCACGGGAACCTCAGCGGTCTGGAAGCCGCTGACCGCCTTGTCAGCGGCTGGAGTAGCGCATCCGACGTCTGCTGGCTACCCGCATTTCGCGGTCTGGACCAGAGCCTCCTCACAGCCCAAAGCCGGTTTCCCCGCGGCTCGTCCAGACTGCGCTACAACATCCAGCAGGAAACCTCTGTAAGAAGAGGTTCCTGCAAGGAAAAACAACCTGGTAAGTATTACAAACTTACCTGTAGGTTTAAACTTACCGCTGGCAGGAGCGACGTGCCTGCCAGTCCGGTGCATCGCCTTGCGAACGACGATATGACACGCATGCGAACTGGCGGGGCTTCTTCACGGAATCACTCACGTGTCTCCGAAGTAAAATTACTGCCGCTTGTCAATAGATTTGAAGTCTGTTGATGTTCATTGTTCCACTATCGCCTTTTATATTGTTGATCTTCTGCCCACGTAATCAATTTGCAATGTATATGTGTAAGCACTTGTTCCTTCCCACCAGGGCAAGCAGAGAATATAGAGAACACACATTAGAACTGGTGAGGTCCAAGACACACACAACAGGTTTATTCAAATAACCAACTCCCCTGCAAAAATATTAATACATGCAAGTCTTTTACAGACATCACACTCTTAATTTACAAAAGCCATAGACGGAAAGAATTGGAATAGTTACACTTGGAGGAGGCAAGATAATGGTTCTGTTAATCTGTAAATTGAGTGGCTGTCGAACAGAGATGAATACAGCACAAGAACAGGACCTTCAGCCCATAATATCTGTGCCGAACATAATGCCCAAGCCAGCTTGTATCTGCCTGCACATAATCCACAGCCCTCCATTCCCTGCATACCCATCTGCCCACCCAATAGCCTTTAAAATGCCACAACCCTATTTGCCTCAACCACCATCTCTGGCATCATATTCCACCACTCACCACCCTCTGCGTAAAAACTAATTTGCTCTGCACATCTCCTTTATACTTTACCCCTCTCACCTTAAATCTATGTACAAGACAGACACAAAATGCTGGAGTAACTCAACGGGACTAGCAGCATCTCAGGATAGGAATTGATGATGTTTTGGGTCAAGATCCATTCCTTCTATCCAACGATGCTGCCTGTTACTCCAGCATTTTGTGTTTATCTTCGGTTTAAACCAGCATCTGCAGTTCCTTCCTACAGCTTAAAGCTATGCTCTCTAGAATTTGCTTTTTCCAACCTTCCATCCTGATGAAAGTTCTGACTGTCTAGTCCAACTATACCTCTCATAATTATATACTTCTATCAGGTATCACCGCCACCTCTGGCATCCGGGGAAAACAATCCAAGTCTATCCAACCGTGGTCTCTCTGCAGCTAATACCCATAATCCAGGCATCATACTGGGAAACCTCTTCTCTGCCTTTTCCAAATCCCCCGCATCCTTTCCGAAATGGAGCAACCAGAACTGCACACATTCCTCCTAATGTGGCCTAAACAAAGTCCCACAAAGCTGCTTCATGACTTCCTGGCTCTTACACGCAAGGGAAAATCCAATGAGGTCAAGCATATCAGATCCAGTCTTTTCCACTCTATCTGATTGAGCTGCCACTTTAAAGGAATTATGGACTTGGACCCCAAGATCCTTCTGCACATCAATGGTGCTAAGGTTCATGCCATTAACTGCGTATTTCCCCCTGAGATTCATACTCCCAAAGCGCAACGCATACTCCCAATTGCCAAATTCAATTTCATCTCCAATTGTTTCCACCCATTTCTGTAACTGATATATATCCCGCTGTACACCTTTACAGCCTTCCTCATAAGCCGTGACCCCAGCAATCTTGGTGTTATCTGCAAACTTACTAACCAACCTATCTACATTTGCGCCCAAGTCATTCATCATTTTTGTGGTTCTGATTGTGAAAATACAAAGAGCAATAGCCAACATAACAACCCCCGGGACTAAATCTATCACATAAAAACTGTCTCGTCTCATCTCTTCCCTTCTGCGTTTAAAATAAGAAGGCTGTGTTAAATGGATATCTGAAGCTAAAAGAAGCTGCTTCATCGGCATTATTTAAAAGATACTATATTCGGCTTACAAATTGTCATGGATGATTAGAAATCCATAAAAAATACCAGGAATGCTTGAGTTTCTTGCCACAGAAAACTATTGGACTGTGCACATTGCAAATTATTTTTTCCCATATTATCATACTAGTAATAAGTAGAACATACACCAATCTCCTTTATATAGATATGTTTCCAGACGATTGTTGTTTTGTTGTTTCATCACTTATAATATGAGTATTAACCCTATTGTAGCAAAAGTACCTTTCACTGCAAAATGAAATTATACTTAAATCTCGATTACACATGGGTCTCCATCACACAATGTTAATATCCATGCAACTCTTATTTATTCAGTGTCTTAATATGATAATTATATTTTGTATTTCACTTTACTATGGTAATTAATTGTAATTAATTGAAATTGAAACCAATGCTTGGAAAAATAGAATGTGATTATCTGGAGAACATCATAAAGAGGATATGGGCAACGATTCTGACCAGAGTCTTCCTTAGTTCAAGGCCATGAACAAATAAGGTCCATATTTATTTCCAATTACTATTATGTGCTTCTTTCTGCATTTAGCAGTCAATTAATCATCAAAATGAAAGATGTTTAATTGCATGAACTATAGATTGTCTCATGATTTGCTGATTAGCTCCTTCAGATATAATTCTCACACTAAATACCAGCATATATAAAAAAACTTCAAAAAATACTCATCAATTTAACCCACTATAATAAAAGCTAAAAGCAAATTAATTAACACAGTAGGTTATTTATCTTCACATTTACACAGCAGAGAATAAAAATATTGTTTGCATATCTTGAGATTGAGCAATGTGAATGTTTACATCTTTCCTTAATTTCCCAGACAAATAAAGTAACAGGAACTTGTCTAAAAAGGCCCAAATAATAATAATAATAATAATAATAATAAAGCTTTATTTCAGACGCAGGTCCATATAACACATCAAACAGTATAAGGAGATACAAAAAATACGTTAAAAATTGCATATTAGCCTATAAGATATACAAGCTATTGCACCAATGCCATCTTAGCCTAGAAGTGAATCTATAGCAGCTTTTCAGAGGGCTGACTAGGGCTTCAATTATGTGGTTCTCTGACTTGTCCAGGCGACACATAAAACTAAACATCAGCTGTCTTAAGAGTGCCTCACAGGTTGGCACTCTAGTGGACACAAACAATTGACTGGCACTATGCCACCTAGGGACACGAAGTAGCAACCTCATTGCATCATTGTATGCTACCTTAAGCCTCTGCATACTCTTTTTCTTATAATTAGACCACAATTGAGCAGTATATAACGGTGTGATGTAGGTTATGAACAAGGAACACTTCACAGAGTCAGAGCACATATAAAACTTCCTTATAAGCATGTTAGCTTGAAAATAAATTTTACAGCGCTGTCGGTAGAGGTCTTTGTCATCCGTCCAGTCATCGGATAGGACTCTCTGACAAATAAAAGGTCGGAAAAGTTGATTTCCTATCCTCAGCGCTTCTAACGATCATTATGCGGCTTTTCTTAGCGTTATACTTTATGTCATAATCAAGGCCATACTGAGAGCACACCTTCAACATCTGCTGCAGCCCAGCACTATATGGACAGAGCAGGACCAGGTCGGCTGCATACATAAGATGATTAACAATAGTGTTGCCCACAAGACAGCCAGTTTTTAACCTATTTAACCTGATTTGATAATTCATCCATATAAACATTAAATAAAATAGGAGACAAAATTCCTCCTTGCCGCACTCCGTTACTAACACAGAATGGAGCAGATACAACATTGTCCCATTTAACCTGAAACATTTGATGGGCATACCAAAACACTAAAATTCTCACTAAAAATTTAGGGGCACCTCTATCTAGCAATTTTACAAACAATTGTTCATGATTAATTCTATCAAATGCCTTGGACGCATCAATAAAACATAGGAATACAGATGAATTCAGGCTTGTGTACCTGAACACAATCTCTTTAAGAGCATACATACACTGGGCAGTTCCATGTTTTCTTTTGAACCTCAAACTGATTGTCAGTAGTAAGGACATACATTTCTAGCTTTGTTAACAGTATTCTCTCCAGTACTTTAGACAAGATACTGGCTAATGCAATAGGTCGATAATTGTCAATACCGTTGAGCTTACCAGCCTTGTCTTTAAGCACAGGCACTAACATTACAGACATAATAGCATTTGGCAGGACACCATGAACCAGACAACCATTAAAGCACATGGAAAGCAAAGGGCAGAGCTTATAGCTGGCATATTTTAGATGTTCTGCAGTAATGCAGTCCATACCACAGGCTTTGTTGTTATTCAACATGTTAATGGCATCATAGACATCTGCTGCCCTAACTATCATATCTACAGAGAGATCAATATGTTCATGATTGATTCTAACTGGGTTACTTTTAACACAGTTAAAAAGGTTACAGTAGTGCTCACGCCAACTCTCAGCTATTTTTTCTGGGCTACTAACACCTTCAATGTCAGACGGTAGGGGTGTTTTATTGTTATTCATTACTTTGACCTCTTTCCAGAAGTTAGTAAGGTTGTTATTCTGTAGCTTCCTGGCAAGCGAGTCTGCTCTCATTGTGTTTTCATTTTTCTTGATAAAACGAAGTGCATACTTAACTCTAGCATTTGTGCGTTTTTTCATATCTAGCAATACTCCCTGTCTAGGCCTACCTGCCTCTGACCAGAGTCTAAAGGCCTCTCTTGCCTCAGCGTACTGCTCAGCCACAAACTCATTCCACCCAGGTCTGATGTTGGGTACCTTACATTTGCTTTTGCAAAAGGGATCACTGGAGGCAATGAGACATTTCACAATAACATCATACATGGCACAGAGTTTTTCAGCATGTTGCACGTCCTTACAATTCGTATCTGAGCACATTAGGGCCTCTTGAGGCAATTCAATATTATTTAAAAAACTGTCCTTCACAGTGAGTATCCAGCCATAACCTCTCTGCTCAGTTTTGACCAGTCCAGTTTACTTGAGGAAACAGCATTATTATTACTGGACAGCAGGGGGACATTCTCAACATTTAACCGTGCAGCAATAGGTATGTGATCAGAGGTGGCAAGTTCATAACAAATCTCCACCTTTTCCAGTGAGGCATGAGCATCAGCTGTGGTCACAATATGGTCTAACCAGGATGTTGTGTGCCACGCTTCACTAACATAGGTAAAACTTGTGTCAGGCTCGATAGAATTAATTTAGACTCATTACAAAACTGCTGCAGGTGTGCTGCAAATAAAGATTTGCTATCTGACATGTCAGCATTAAAATCACCCATGACGTAGACACAAGATGAGCTGTTGTCCTCTATGAAGGACTGAATGAAAGCTAACCTGTTCAGAAATTCGTCCTCATGCTCATATGATTCATATGGTGTATAAACATTTAAGACAGTAAATTTATTTTCATTATAATTACACTCCAGCCCTATGGCCCAGTCAACATTTAGACGCACCATCTTCACCAGTGAGTCATATTTGATGTTCCACAGTATAGCTACACCACCAGCTATCCTACCTCGAACCAGCCTCGTACTGAGGTCAGTAGTGGACTCTCCAGCCCCATGGAAGTTCATGTGTAGAGTGTTCAACTTATCCAGATCTTGTTTCGCCATCCAGGTTTCTTGCAGGCACAGAATGTCACATTGGTCTAGCAGTGTGTCCACCACCAAACGTCTTGATCTATCAGTAGCAGAATGTCCTACTCGCAAACCACGAGTGTTGTATGAAACAACATGCATTTAATGTATTTTGTCGCTCCCTGCGGAACAGCTGGCCTTCATCCAAATATTGTTGTGTTGACACAGATGCTTGTTGTTTTGAATTGACTTATGTGCAGTGAATGGCTTCCAATACACAGTATCTCTAACAGCAATTCACAGCAGACAACGTTATGCTTGTGATTACTTTTTGGAATTTGGGTTTCTCTTGCTGCTCTGTTGTATCTGTACTGGACAAAAATCTTGAGCTTTCCCAGATGTCATCTCCATATACATTCAAATGTTGTGTGCAAATTTAGTTTACTTCAGAGATACAGCGTAGAAACGGGCCCTTCGGCCCACCGATTCTGCACGGACCAGGGATCGCCGCACATTAACACTATCCTACACACACTAGGGACATTTTACATTTCTACCAACCCAATTAACCTGCAAACCTGCACATCTTTGGAGTGTAGGAGGAAACCGAAGAGATAAGAGAAAACCTATGCAGTCACGGGGTGAATGCACAAACTCTGTACAGACAGCACCCATAGTCGGGATACAAACCGGGTTTCTAGTGCTGTAAGCGCCATAAGGCAGAAACTTTACCGCTGTGCCACCGTGGCCGCCCCGTGTGAGATTCCCTGGGTTGAATAACTTTGATTCATTTTCACAGCAATTAAATGACAAACAAATTTAGTGTCATAGATCAGACAGCGCGGACACAGGCCATTTGGCCCAGCTTGTTCATGCTGACCAAGATGCCTCACCTAGGCTTCTCACACATTGCATTGTCTTAGAAGGCCCAAATATTATTGTGTTGACACGGATGATTCAACAGACAACACAAGGTTATAGATTCCCAGACTCATCCAATGAATTTATCACTGCCATATGTCAAAAGACTTGAAGTCTGTGGATGTTCATTGTTCCACTATCGCATCTTATATTGTTGACCTTCTATCCACGCCATCAATTTGCAATGTATATGTGTAAGCACTTGTTCCTTCTCAGTACAGGATACTGAGTTGGATGATCAGCCATGATCAAAGTGAATGGCGGTGCAGGCTCGAAGGGCCGAATGGCCTACTCCTGCACCTATTTTCTATGATTCTATGTCTATGTTTCTAACCACGACAAGGCAGAGAACATAGAGACACATGAAAGGACTGAAGTGTTGTGAAACACACAGACAGATGTCTTCAACCAACTGACTCCACTGTGACCATGGTAATACATACCTTACACAGACATCACACTATTAATTGTCAATAAAACATAGAAGGATATAATTGGAGTAGTTGCACTTGAAGGAGACATAAATGTAGATTTTTATCAGAGTGAGTCCAAACACAAATTGGAGCAACAACATCTCATATGTTGCTCAGCAGCTTACAACCCAGCGGTATGAATATTGATTTCTCTAACCATGACCCTTTCATCCGCTCTCTCCATCCCTCCCCCACCCTAGTCATTACATTAGTCCCACTGTCGTCCTGGTGAGTTTCATTGTCTGTATAACCCGTTCTCACCTGGCCCACAGCCAACAATGGACTGTTCCCGCTATCATCTTTTTTGCTTATCTTTCATTCATCTGTTCTCTGTCTCTCTTTATCACCGTCTACATCTCTCGTTTCCTTCCCCTGACTCTCAGTCTAAAGAAGGGTCTCGACCCGAAACGTCACCTAGTCCTTTTCCCCAGAGATGCTGAATGGCAGCTGAGCTACTCCAGCTTGTTGTGTCTACCTTCGGATTAAACCAGCATCTGCAGTTCCTTCCTACACAATATGGATAAGGGTTTTTGTTAATCTGTAAATTGGGTGGGCTTGTGGTTTTGGTTTTGAAAATACCAAGAAGCAACTGCCAACATGACAAACTTGGGGCTAAAAATGATCACAGAAAATCACATATCTATCCCCTTCTGCATTCGGGAAGAGAACTACCACTACAATAGGTCGGTGGGGGCGCTGCAAGCCGGCAGCCCTGCCAGCAACGCGTTAGTTTTTTTCAACTTTTAAAAACTTTTTTGTGTGTTTAAATGTATGTTGTTAATGTTTCTTTGTGTGACTGGTGAGGGGGAAATGTTTTGGTCGCCTCCTCCACGGAGAGGCGACTTTTTCCATGTCGCCTCCCCCGTGGCCTAACAGCAAGGATCGGTGCGGCCTTTCCTGGAGATGCGCCCGGGGCTTCAGCAGCGGGCGCAGCGTGGACTCTCGTCGTGGAGTGGGTGAGCTCTCGCCGGGGCTTGCCGGAGGGGAGCGCTCCGTTCGCTGGCCCATGGCAGCCTGAAGCCGGGGTCTGCAGAGCTTCAGCCGGCGTGGAGTCTGCAGCCTGGGATCCCTTGTTGGGGACCCAGGAGGGGAAGAGCTCCGACCACCGGCCCGCAGCCAACTTTTACCGCGGGCGCGGCGTGGACTTGCCATCAGGAGCGGGGTCCCTCGCCGGGGACCCCTGGAGGGGAGCTCTGACCGCCGATCCTGCGGTGCTTCTGGCTGCAGCACGGCGGGAACTTTAAATCTTCGACCGCCGGCCTGCGGCCTACACCAACCTGAAGCCATGGTCTCCGGTGGGGAGGCACCATTTCAGGACTTACCTTGACTTTTTACCTTGTCTATTCATCTGGACGCCTGCAGCAGCGGCTGCGGAGGGTTGAGGTCCCGACCACGGGGGAAAATGGAGGAGGACTGGCCAATTTTGTGCCTTTCGCCACAGTGATGAATGCTGTGGTGGATGTTTGTGTTAAATTCTTATTGTGTTTTTGTGTGTTCTTTATCATTGTTCCGCTGCTGGCAAATTCATTTCACTTGCACTTTATGTGCAATATGATGAATACAACTGATTGATTGATTGATTGACAGGCTCCTTTCCATGCTTATCAATGAATCATCGGTACGAAAGGTTTTTAATTGCACAAACTATATATAGTTCCATTATTTGCTGATTAGTTCTTTCAGATATAGTTCTCATTAACCATCAGGTACAAAACACTTAAAAAAATATTAATAGCTTTGACTCACTATAACAAAAGCTGAAAACAAATTAATTATCCCAGTAGGTTATAAACTATTTATCTTCATGTTTACATAACAGAAGAAATATTCAAAAACCACTCATACATTTTTAGAATGAGCCATGTGAATGTTTACATCTTTCCCTAATCTCCCAGTGGTGCTAAATATTGTAATAGAAAAGTTGTATATAGAAACATTGATAAGAGGCAGTTACCATAGAGATATTTGCATTACAGATTCTGACAGATTTCCAAGCAGTTGCTTCACTTACACTAAATATTGGATAGTGAATTCAAAGGCCACGGAATTGTGATGTCAGGTCAGCAGCAAGTCAACCATGGTGCATTTCAGCCAGATGCTTCAACAGGGGTTCAATGTTACGAGTGGCTTGTGCTGGTTAAGGCTAGCCTGCACTGTGTAAAGCAGAAGATAGACACAAAATGCTGGAGTAACTCAGCGGGACAGACAGCATCTCTGGAGAAAAGGAATAGGTGACGTTTCAGGTCCAGACCCTTTCTTCAGATTATAAAGACTGTACAGCAGCTGTGTTTTTCGGCGAAGGTGAGGGAGTGCAATGCAGTGGCAGCAAAATACCACCCGGGGTTGCACAAGTGACACAACTCATATGTACCTGTTGCTTCAAGGTCCACAGTACCGGGTCCATTTCTCACCTCTGCTGCTCTCTGCACAGAGTCCGCATGTGACCACGAAGATTTCACCTGAGTGCTTCAGTCTCCTCCCACATCTCAAAGACTTCCAGTTTCGTAGGTGAATTGGCCACTGTCTCTAGTGAATTGGCCAAATTGTCTCTAGCGTGCAGGCCACGGTAGAATTGAAGTAGCGGGTAGTGTTATTTAGGAATTTGTAGAGAATATACTGGGATTATATGAGTTATTATACTTAAATCCATCATCTAGTCATTAATATATGTTGTGCAGAGCCATGGCCTAAGCATTATATCCTATAGTAACGCAGTAGTCACTTCCTGTCACTTTGAAAATAACTTGTTTATTCCTACATATGTTCCTGCTCTGCCCATCAGCGATGTATCCATGTCCCTGATCTAATACATTTTAATTTTGGACACTTCTCTCCAATCTGGGATCTTATCAAAAACATTTTCCAAGTACAAATACACAACACCTACTGTTCTCCTCCCATTCATTCTGTGACTTACTTGCTCAAAATGTTCCAGACGATTTGCCAAGCATGGTTTGATCGAATGCATATCCATGTCAAATTTGACTGATACTGTAGAAACAAGGAACTGCAGATGCTGGCTTACAAAAAAAAGGACAGAAAGCGCTGGAGTACCTCAGGCAGCATCTCTGGAGTACATGGATAGGCGACGTTTCATGTCGGGACCCTAATTTTGACTGCTCAACTACAGAATCTCCTTAAAATATGCCTATCTTGAAGAAGTTCTTCTCTCTCTCTGATGGGAGTTCTGTGAGACCCTCCCTCACTGCTCCCCCTCTGTAATGTCTACAGACTCAAGGTGTGAAGAAGGGTCCCAACCTAAAACGTTACCTATCCATGTTATCCAGAAATGCTGCCTCACCCGCTGAGTTACTCCAGCACTTTCTGTTCTTGACTGATACTGTCACTGCTTTCAAATGGTCCATTATCATTATTAATACATCTATCTATCTATCTATCTATCTATCTATCTATCTATCTATCTATCTATCTATCTATCTATCATATTACTAAATCTCTGTTCTTGACCGCATTTGGCCTACTATGCTGCGATTTCCGAGAGAACGCCGCCACCTACGGCCGTCATTTTTGGCCACCTCGCTCAGAGCCCCCCTCCGCCGCATGTGTGCCGAGGATTTTTCCCGTCGATGAAAAATGACAGAGATATTAATGTTTTTACAAAATTCCCCATTCTCTCTGCTGCCCCCGCTGGCGGCAGGGGGGAGGGAGGGACTATAAAACCAGGAAGTGGTGTGCCTCAATTAATCTCTGCAAGATGGAGCTCTGTCAATTAGTCTCTGTCACTCTGAGCTCTGGATGACACTCAAACAAATGTCTACAGCACTGTGAGCACCCTTAATTTGGTTTGAAAATGAAAATATGGTTAGAGGTAAAAAAGCACTGCCTGCAAATGGTTGTTTGGGTTTGGGTTGAAGTAAAAAGGCACT